>NW_027596873.1:0-139038 GCF_964194155.1 Cetorhinus maximus
CTTTGGCATTCAGGAGTCTGTCAATCTCTACTTTAAACGTACTCAGTGGATGAACTTGTACAACCCTTCTTGGGTAGAGAATTGCAAAGATTTACAACCCTTTGAGTTAAAAATTAAAAAAATTCTCCTCATCTCGGTCCTAAGTGGTTTGAAACTGTGCCCCTGGGTCCCAGACTCTCCAACCTGGGGAAGCATCTTAACCTGCATCCACCCACCCCCCACCTCTGGTTCCCTTCCCCGATTCTCTTCAATCTGTGTCCCCCTCTGGTTACCGACCCTCCTGCCCAGTGGAAACAGTTTCTCCTGATTGACTCTGTCCGAACCCCCTTCCTGATTTTGAACGCCTCGATTCAATCTCCCCCCTTTAACCTTCTCCGCTCTAAGGAGAACGATCCCAGCCTCTTCCCCCCGCCCCTCCCAAGTGATGTTCTTAAATCTCGCCTGCGTGCATCTTTGATCTTTTTAAAGTGTGGCAGCGAGTGCCGGAGTTGGATTTTGTTTTAAGCAGCTACCGGTAGGAATAGACGAGCTGCCTGAGATCTCTCAAACGTGTTGCTGCCGAGTGGGATATATATTTTTTTTATATATGGGTGTGTGCGGGTTGTGTTCAGGGCTAAAGGGATCCTGGCAAGGAGCCTGCATGGGTGCTTTTGATAGTGTTGCCCGGAATGTCGCAGGAATTCTCCTACAGCCCCGGAGGCAGACATTCGAGGACGCGTTCTGGACACTCTGGCTTTCCTGCACGAGACTCGGGCTGAATTTGACCGGCTACGGTACAATAAAAGGAGTGAGTGAAATGGCTGTTCTGTTGCCTTGACTTTCATTTCCTTCCTTCCTTCCTTCCTTACCCACTGGCTCAGATGTCCGACCGTTTGGAAAGACGGGTGTATTTGCAGCTGCGTCCGTCCTGTCGGTGTCAGGGACTGACGTCCGGCGTTCCGCCAGCGATTCTGAACGATGTAATAACCGCAGGAATTGTGACAGCCGGGAAGGAGGCCATTCGGCCCGTTGCGTCTGTGCCCCGGCTCTCCCAACGAGCAGCTCACCCGGTTCCATTCTCCCGCTTCCTCCCCCGCGACCCTGCGCGTTCTCCCTCTCCCGATAATTCTCCGATTCCCTATCGAAAGCCTCGATCGCACCCGCCTCCCCCCACGCTCTCGGGCAGCGCGTTCCAGATCCCAACCGCTTGCTGCGTGAAATGCGTTTTTTTTCTCCTATCGCTTTTGCTCCTTTCGCCAATCCCCTTAAACCTGTGCCCCCTCTGGCTCTCGATCCCTTCCAACGGGAACAGTTTTTCCCTATCGACTCTGTCCGGACCCCCTCCCGATTTTGAATTCCACTTTCAAATCTGTCTTTTCTCTTAAGGAAAACGGCCCCAACTTCTCCAGTCTGTCTTTCATCACCTGAAGTTCCTCAACCTAGGAACCATTCTTGAGAATCTTTCCCTGCACTCTCTCCAATGCCTCCACGTCCTTCCTAAAGTGCGGCGCCCAGAACTGGACACGATACTCCCGCTGAGGCCGAACTAGTGTCCTATACAAATTCAACATAACCTCCTTGCTCTTGTACTCTGTGCCCCTATTAATGAAGCCCAGGATGCTGTGTGCTTTATTAAGCGCTCTCTCAACCTGTCCTGTCACCTTCAGTGATTTATGCACATTTACACCCAGGTCCCTCTGCTCCTGCACCCCCTTTATTTTATATTGTCTCTCCCATGTTCTTCCTACCAAAATAAATCACGTTTCTCCACGTTGAACTTCATCTGCCATCTGCCTGCCCACTCCACCAGCCTTGCCCATGGTCCTTTTGATGTTCTACGTTATCATGCTCCCTGTTCACAATGCTACCAAGTTTCGTATCATCTGCAGACTCTGGATTTGCGTCCTGTCCAGCAAATCTAGATCATCAATATATACATCAGGAAAAGCGTGGGTTCGAACACCGACCCCTGGGGACCTCCACTAGAAGCCTGAGAAACATCCCTCAGCCACGACTCTCTTGTTGCTATTGCCCCTTTTGTTCCATGTGCTATAACTTTGCTCACAAGTCTGTTGTGTGTGGCACTGCATCGAAGGCCTTTTGGAAGTCCATGTACACCACATCGACAGTGTTACTCCCCCATGTCAATCCTCTCTGTTACCTCTTCGAAAAAAAAACTCAGCAAGTTCGTTGTACACAACTCTTCCCCCCCAAAGAAATCCATGCTGGCTTTCCTTAATGAACCCGCATTTGTCCGTGCGGCTATTAATTTTGTCCCAAATCGTTGTTGCTAGGAGTTTCCCCATCACCAAAGTTAAACTGACTGGCCTGTAGTTGCTGGACTTATCTTTACATCCTTTTTTTTTGAACAATTCTCCAGTTCTCTGGCACCACCCGTGAGTCTAAGGAAGACTGAAAAATGATGGCCAATTTTAAACACTAGTGTCTGAACAACCTCCTCTTTCACCGTGGCCTGGGCGGCAGCATCTTCCTTGGTAAAGACAGATGCAAAGTATTGATCTAATACCTCAGCCTCCCTGCCCCCCTGCCTCCATCTGTAAATCACCTTTTTGGTCCCTAATCAGCCTCACACCTCCTCTTACCACCACTTGACTGTTTATCTGCCGACAGAAGGCTTTGGTATTCCTGTTAATTTTAGCTTCCAGTCTCTTTTCATACTCCCTCTTTGCTTCTCTAACATGCTTTTTCACCTCCTCTCTGAACCTTCGCGATTCAGCTTGGTTCTCTGCTGTTATTTTCTACCTGACGTCTGTCAGAAGCACTTTTTTTTTTCCTTTTTTAATCTTAATTTCTATATTTCTTCTCATTCAGGGAGCTCTAGTTGTGTTTGACCTACTTTTCCCTTTCAAGGGAATATACCTTGACTGTGCCTGAAGGACCTCCTCATTGAAGGCAGCCCAGTAATGGGCTACTGCGTTTCCTGTCAACATTTGACTCCAAATTACTTGGCCTAAATCCGTTCTCACCCCAATGAGGTTGGCTTTCTCCCCCCCCCCCACCCCCGCCAAGTTAATTATTCGTACTCTGGATTGTTCTTTGTCCTTTTCCATAGTCAGCCTAAACCTTATGATACAGTGGCCGCTGTCCCCTAAATGATCTCCTACCGACACTGGATCTACTTGGCCCACCTCATTTCCAAGAACCAGGTCTGCAGTGCCTCCTTCCTCGTTGGACTGGACACATACCGCTGCAGATAGTTCTCCTGAACACACTCCAGGTACTCTTGCCCCTCTGTGTTCTGTATACTACCATTATCTCAGTCTATATTCCGATCGTTAAAGTCCCCTGTTATAAGCGCTCCATAATTTTTGCATCTCTCTCTGTCATTTCGTTGCCGATTTGTCCCTCCACACTTTTCCCACTGGTTGGTGGCCTGTAGACATCCAACAGTGCATTGGCACCTTTTTTTTGCTCTCTAGCCAAGTAGATTCTGCCCTTGGCTGGTGTGAGACATCCTCTCTCTCCCCAGCACTGTAATGCTCTCCTTAATCCTGCTGTCCCTCCCACTTTCCTGAACACCTTGTAACCAGAATTGTTGAACACCCCAGTCCTGCCCTCCTTTATGTCAGGTCTCGACTATCGCCACAACATCATATCTGCGCCATAACCCACCAGTCTTTCTTACCACACTCCCGGTATTCACATATATGCTCCCTAACCCTGATTTATGGTTACTTTCTCCCTTCCTCTGACACCACCTATTGGGGCTTGCTAGTCCCTACTCTAGTGCTAATTGTCTCTCTCTCGCAGCATGCTATGCACCTTGGCATTCCTCTCTGATATTCTCTCCTGGTTCCCACATCCCTGTGGAGTTAGTTTAAACCCTCCTCAATTGCACGAGTACAGCGCTCCTCAAGGGACTTGGTCCAGGCTCGATTTAACTCTTTTGGAGTCTCACACAGGCCAGACCATAGAACCGTAGAACACTACAGCACAGAAAACAGGCCATTCGGCCCTTCTAGTCTGTGCCGAAATATTATTCCGCTAGTCCCATTGACCTGCACCCAGTCCATAACCCTCCAGACCTCTCCCATCCATGTATCTATCCAATTTATTCTTAAAACTTAAGAGTGAGCCCGCATTTACCACGTCGGATGGTAGCTCGTTCCACACTCTCACCACTCTCTGAGTGAAGAAGTTCCCCCTAATGTTCCCCTAAACCTTTCCCCTTTCACCCTAAAGCCATGTCCTCTCGTGTTTATCTCTCCTAATCTAAGTGGAAAGAGCCTACTCGCATTTACTCTGTCTATACCCCTCACAATTTTGTAAACTTCTATCAAATCTCCCCTCATCCTTCTACGCTCCAAGGAATAAAGTCCTAACCTGTTTAATCTTTCCCTGTAACTCAACTCCTGAAGACCCGGCAACATCCTAGTAAATCTTCTCCGCACTCTCTCAATCTTACTGAGATCCTGTAGTTAGGCGACCAGAACTGCACACAATACTCCAAAGTTGGCCTCACCAATGTCTTATACAACCTCACCACAACATCCCAACTCCCATACTCAATACTTTGATTTATGAAGGCAGACGAGGGTGGACGATTTCCTTCCCTAAAGGACATTAGTGAACCAGATGGGTTTTTTTTTACAAATATCGATGATGGTTTTGATGATACAGCCTCAAAAGAAAAGTTTTTTTTAAAAATGGTAATTCAGAGTCAGGTTAATTTCAATTCTTTTTCTATTGATACATAAACTCAATACATAAATGTGATACAGAGCTTGAGTATTGCTGAAGAAAAGAGACATCAAAGCTTTTCATTTTGGTGTTCCTCCAGAGTGTCCTGATGAGTGCAAGATGAAAACTTTGACATGTCTCTTTTTTTCAGCAATACATAATTTTTTAAATTTATTTATGTAAATCATGTATTCTTCCCCCATGACAATTTGCCACGTATTTGGTTTAGAAATGTCGGCTCCCAATAAATACTGTGGCTACAAGAGCAGGTCAGAGGTTGGGAATCCTGCGGTGAGTAACTCACCTCCTGACTCCCTCCAAAGCCTGTCCACCATCCACAAGGCACAAGTCAGGAGTGGGATGGAATACTCCCCACTTGCCTGGATGAGTGCAGCTCCCACAACACTCAAGAAGCTCGACACCATCCAGGACAAAGCAGCCCCCGCTTGATCGGCACCCCATCCACAAACATTCACTCCCTCCACCACCGACGCACAGTAGCAGCAGCGTGTGTACCATCTACAAGATGCACTGCAGCAACTCACCAAGGCTCCTTCGACAGCACCTTCCAAACCCACGACCTCTACCATCTAGAAGGACAAGGGGCAGCAGACACATGGGGAACACCACCACCTGGAAGTTCCCCTCCAAGACACTCACCATCCTGACTTGGAAATATATCGGCCGTTCCTTCACTGTCCCTGGGTCCAAATCCTGGAACTCCCTCCCTAACAGCACGGTGGGTGTACCTCCACCACAGGGACTGCAGCGGCTCAAGAAGGCGGCTCGCCCACCACCTTCTGAAGAGGCAATTAGGGGTGGGGAATAAATGCTGGGCCCGGCCAGAGACGCCCACATACCGTTTAATGGATTAAAAAAAATTGTTTTCATTTTAGATCATTTTTTTAAAAAAAGGCTCTTGGGGTTAAATGAAGGCTTCTGGCCCCTGCCCTGGGTTGAATCTGATGGCAGGGTTCGTACTGTGGAAGGCAGAGAGTGGTAGTGAAGGGCTGTTATTCAGAGTGACAGAAGGTGGGGAGTGGTCTCCCACTAGGATCGGTGCTGGGACCACTGCTGTTCACTGTTGATTTTAACGATTTGAACTTTGGAACTTGTGGATGGCAGTAAATAGGGGAGGCTTGAAAATCGCAGCTATGAGGAGGGATTGGATAGGCTGGGGTTGTTTTCCTTAGAACAGAGGAGGCCGTGGGGTGACCTAACTGAGGGGTGCAAAGTTATGAGGGGCCGAGATAGGGCAGACAGGAGAGACCTGTTTCCCCGAGCGGAGGGGTCAGTTACCAGGGGGCCCAGGTTTAAGGTGATTGGTGGAAGGATTAGAGGGGACATGAGGAAAAACCTTTTCACCCAGAGGGCGGTGGGTGCCTGGAATTCACTGTCTGAGTTGGTGGTTGAGGCTGAAACACGTGTGTGTGTGTTGTGTGTAGTGTTTGTGTGTGTGTGTGATGTATGCATGTGGTGTGTGCTTGAGTATGTGTGGTGTGTGCGAGTGTGTGTGCATGTGGTGTGTGCGTGAGTGTGTATGTGTAGTGTGTGTGGTGTGTGTGTCTGAGTGTGGTATGTGCATGTGGTGTGTGCATGAGTGTGTGCGTGTGGTGTGTGTGTGTGGTGTGTGCTTGAGTGTGTGTGTGTGCATGTGGTGTGTGCATGAGTGTGTGCGTGTGGTGTGTGCGTGAGTGTGTGCATGTGTGTGTGTGTGGTGTGTGCTTGAGTGTGTGTGTGTGTGCGTGTGGTGTGTGCGTGAGTGTGTGTGTGTGGTGTGTGCGTGTGTGTGTGGTGTGTGCGTGTGATGTGTGCGTGTGGTGAGTGTGTGTGTGAGTGAGTGTGTGGTGTGTGCGAGTGTGTGGTGTGTGTGTGAGTGTGTGTGTGAGTGTGTACCCAGAGAGTGGGCAGAATGTGGGACTCGCTCCCACAGGGAGTGGTTGAGGTGAATAGTGTCGGTGTATTTAAGGGGAAACTAGACAAGAGTATGAGGGAGAAATGATATCTTTAGGTGGGAAAAGATGTGAGTGGGGGTATAAACACCAGCATGGACTGACTGGGCCGAATGGCCTATTTCTGTGCCGTCTATCCTGCGTAACGATCTGTGCACGCACACCTTTCAATAAAATCGTTCTTTCCAATTTCCTTTCATGGGTTGTAGGGGGTTGACTGGCCAGGCTGCCCTTAACTGCCCCTGAGACGAGGGGCTTGTCCTCTGAAATGGCCCTTGCGAGTCACTCAGTTCGAGGGATGGGCAACAAATGGAGACCTTGGCGATGCCCATATCACATGAAAGAATACTGCAGCGGCAAAGAGCGCCGTAAGGTTGGTATCTTTGTGCCCCTCCAAACGCACCCCGGACCTTGAATGTCTTCTCAGTGATATCACCTCTTCCTTGTAGCCAGTGGACCTGGACGCCATCTGCTAAGGGAGCAGACCTGGGGAGAAACCCAGCAGGAGAAACATTTAAGCCGTCGCCAAGTGGGGAACTTGGAGCGCTGTGCGCAGTTCCGGTTACCACAATCAAGGCACTGGAAAGGGTGTAGAGAAGATTGACTTTGAGAAGGTGGTGGGTGAGCCGCCTTCTTGAGCCGCTGCAGTCCCTGCGTTGTAGGTACACCCACTGTGCTGTTAGGGAGGGAGTTCCAGGATTTTGACCCAGCGACAGTGAAGGAACGGCCGATATATTTCCAAGTCGGGATGGTGAGTGGCTCGGAGGGGAACTTCCAGGTGGTGGGTGTTCCCCATGTGTCTGCTGCCCTTGTCCTTCTAGATGGTAGTGCTCGTGGGTTTGGAAGGTGCTGTCGAAGGAGCCTTGGTGAGTTCCTTGTTGTCAGGGCCCATAGCCTTTGCTGTATCCAGCGCCTTCAGCCATTTCTTGATATCACGTGGAGTGAATTGAATTGGCTGAAGACTGACATCTGTGATGCTGGGGACCTCCGGAGGAGGCTGAGATGGATCATCCACTCGGCACTTCTGGCTGAAGATTGTTGCCAATGCTTCAGCCTTATCTTTCACACTGATGTGCTGGGCTCCTCCATCATTGAGGATGGGGATATTTGTGGAACCTCCTCCTCCAGTGAGTTGTTTACTTGTCCACCACCATTCACAACTGGATGTGGCAGGACTGCAGAGCTGAGATCTGATCCATTGGTTGTTGAATCGCTTAGCTCTGTCTATCACTTGCTGCTTATGCTGTTTGACACGCAAGTAATCCTGTGTTATAGCTTCACCAGGTTGACACCTCATTTTTAGGTGTGCCTGGTGCTGCTTCTGGCATGCCCTCCTGCACTCTTCATTGAACCAGGGTTGATCCCCTGGCTTGATGGTAATGGTAGAGTGGGGGATATGCTGGGCCATGAGGTTACAGATTGTGTTTGAGTACAATTCTGCTGCTGCTGATGGCCCACAGCGCCTCATGGATGCCCAGTCTTGAGTTGCTAGATCTGTTTGAAATCTATCCCATTTAGCACGGTGATAGTGCCACACAACACGATGGAGGGTATCCTCAATGTGAAGGTGGGACTTTGTCTCCACAAGGACTGTGCGGTGGTCACTCCTACCGATCCTGTCACGGACAGATGCATCTGCAGCAGGCAGGTTGGTGAGGATGAGGTCAAGTATGTTTTCCCCTCTTGTTGGTTCCCTCACCACCTGCCGCAGACCCAGTCTAGCAGCTATGTCCTTTAGGACTCGGCCAGCTCGGTCAGTAGTGGTGCTACCGAGACTCTCTTGGTGATGGACATTGAAGTCCCCACCCAGAGTACATTCTGTGCCCTTACCACCCTCAGTGCTTCCTCCAAGTGGTGTTCAACATGGAGGGGCACGGATTCCTCAGCTGCAGGGGACAAGCAGGAGGCTTCCTTGTCATATCCACTGCCTAGGTCAATGCTGGGTGATCCATCCGGTTTAATTCCTTCTTGTAGTCGTTGATACGACTGAGGGGTCTCGCTCGGCCATTTCAGGGGGGCAGTTAAGAGTCAGCCACACGTCTGGAGTCACGTGTAGACCAGACCGGGTAAGGAGGGCAGATTTCCCTCCCTAAAGGGGGCATGAGTGACCCAGATGGTGGGGTTTTTATGACAATCGATGATGGTCGTCATGGTCACCGTCACTGAGACTCGCTTTATATCCCAGATTTATTAATCAAATTTAAATCCCACCAGCCGCCCTAGGGGGTGGGGGGTGGGGTTTGAACCCGGGTCCCCCGGAGCACTAGCCCGAGCCCCTCGATTGCCAGTCCGGTGACATTACCCCTACACCGCCTCTTTCAGGAGAGGGAACTTGCCCAGCTCCGGCCCCATATCCCCCCCCCATCCCAGCCCACCCCCCGAAACTGAACCAAGGCTTAGTCCTGAACGAACTCCTGACAATGGGGAGATAGGTGGGAGTTGTGAAGTGGCCAGCGCCCTCCCCGGAAGCTGGGCCCAGGCCAGGCTGCAGGCTGGCAGTAAGAGAGAGAGAGAGAGAGAGCCGGTGATCCCTCTCTCCCTTTGCTCCAGGCCTGCGGTGGGCGCAGTAATGGGCTGCGCCACCAGAGGGTGGTGGAGCTACACGGCAGAGGCTGCTTGCGAAGAGCCAACTCCACAAGCCCACCGAGGAGTTCCGCAGCTTCCCTGGCAGGTGGAAGGAGGTGGGCCGGCCTCGGGGGGACACGGCGCAGGCGGTCGCCGCCTCTGGGACCCTCCTTCCACCCTTCGAACCCTGACTGGCGTTGCCCAACCTTCCATCCCGCCCTCGCGTCCTCTGGGAATTTAACACATGCGCAGGGGTGTTGGCCGGGCCCAGCATCTATTGCCCGTCCCTAATTGCCCCCCTTGAGAAGGTGGGGGGGTGGGGGGGGGTGGTGGGGGGGTGAGCCCCCTCCTTGAGCCGCTGCAGTCCCCGTGTGGTGTAGGTACACCCGCCGTGTGGTTAGAAGCTCACGGCGCAGAAAGAGGCCGTTCGGCCCCTCGTTCCCGTGCTAGCTCTTCGAAGGATGTATCCGATCGGGAGAGGCAGGGGGACCTCCGCTTGGGATAGCCCCACCGTCAATCTGGACCCTCCTCCCATTGCCCCCAAACTCGTTCTCCCGTGTGTGTGGGTGGGGGTGGGGGTGCGGTGGTCCACCACCTGTGCACAGTAAGATCCCAGTGTGATGGTCGGGGTTGGTGGGGGGTGGAGGGAATTCGGCGGTGCAGGATCAGAAGAGGGACCCCCGAGACCCCCCGCCCCCCCCCTCAGCCCCGGATCCAAAGCAAACCTCCCCGCTGGTCAGATCTGAAGCCGCGACAGCCCACTCTGCCCGGCCCCAGACCTGGGGGTGGGAAATCCGTCGGGAATCTGGACCCCCCCCCACAACCCCACAACTCGTGGGGTCCGGGTCCCCCTCCAATGGGACCCCTCTGCCCCTTCCCTGGCCCCAGCAGGAAAGTAGAATCGGTTTTAAAAGTTACACCCTTTTTTCTAAGCCCCCTCTGGGCACGATCTGTCCCCTCGCTGTGTGGGACCCAGCGGAAGCCCCCACCCACCCTGGTTAAAATCGTTCCCCCCACCCCCCCCCCATAACCCATTAGATCCCCACTGGCCACGTTCAGAGTAAGTGCATCAGGGCCTAATTTTCAATGTGCTCATTCTGGCCTGAAAAGAGCTTCGTATGAAGGAGGGTGAAAATTGGACTTCCCTGGCGTAAAGCCTTGTTGAAATTTTAAAAAGGAATTAGAAGAAAGTAATTAAATTAGCTTGACTAAATAACACAAGTAATAATGGCAGGGCAGGTGTAGTGTTGCAGCTGCGGAATGTGGGCGCTATTGGACATCAAGGCGATCCAGGACAAACACGTCTGCAGGCAGTGTAAGCAGCGAGAGGAATTCCGGATCAGGATTATCGACCTGGGAAGCCGAACTGCAGACGCTGCGCAACATCAGGGAGGGGGGTAGAAATGCCCCTTTGGACACTTTGTTCCAGAAGACGGTCAGGCCTCTTAGAGTAGGATCATCTGTTTTGGTCAGCTGGTGAGGGACAGGAGGATGTGACCGTGAGTGAGGCGGGTAAAGGGACCGAGCAGACAGTAGCGGAGGAGCTTCAGACTTTGCAGTTGTCAAACAGGTTTGAGGCGCTCACAACCCGTGTGGATGAAAGCGAGGTCTGCAGGGTGGATGAGCTGACTGGCACCGTGGTACAGGAAGCTGTTCAACCAGGGGGAGCCAACAGGAATTAGGGGACAGTATGTTGAAAGGGGATTGACACTGATCGCTGTCGCAAAGAGCGAGACTCCAGGCGGCTGTGTTGCCTGCCCGGTGCCAGGGTTTGGGACATCTCCTCAGGGCTGGAGAGGAACTTGCAGTGGGAGGGGGAGGATCCAGTTGTCGTGGTCCACGTAGGTACCAACGACATAGGCAGGACAAGGAAGGAGGTTCTGCGTACTCAGTATGAGAAGCTAGGTACCAAATTAAGAAACAGAACCTCAAAGGTAATAATCTCCGGATTATTACCTGAGCCACGTGCAAATTGTCAGAGGGCAAATCAGATTAGAGAGATGAATGTGTGGCTCAAAGACTGGGGTGGGAGAAGCGGGTTCCAGTTTGTGGGGCATTGGCACCAGTACTGGGGAAAGTGGGGGCATTACTGTTGGGACGATCTACCCTTGAACCGTGCTGGGACTGGTGTTCTTGAGAATCACATAACTCGGGAAGTAGAGAGAATTTTAAACTAAGTAATGGGGGCAAGGAATCCAATGTGGGAAGATGTGGTAAATTAAATAGTAGAGACAAGACAAGAGAGAATCGTATTAATATGGGAAATGGTAAACAGACAGTGACAGGAAGAGTCAGGGAGTACAAATCTAAGAGTAAAACAGCAAATACAGCTAGAGGTTACAAAACTAACAAAAGGACAAAACTAAAGGCTCTGTATCTGAATGCACGTAGCATTCGAAACAAAACAGATGAACTGATAACTTAAATAGAAATAAATAAGTACAATCTGATAGCCATTCCAGAGACATGGCGACAGGATGGGACCTGAATGTTGAAGGGTATGTGACTCTCAGGAAGGATAAGAAGTTAGGGAAAGGTGGAGGGGTGGTTCTGTTCATTAAAGACAACATTAAGGCGGTAGAGAAGGACGGTCTAAATTCAGGAAACCAAGATACAGAAGTGGTTTGGGTGGAGATTAGGAACGATAAAGGCAAGAGGTCACTTGTGGGAGTGGTGTACAGGCATCCTAACAGTAACCACATGGTAGGACGGGGTATAAAGGAAGAAATAATGGGAGCGTGTCAGAAAGGTAAGGCAATTATCATGGGGACTGTAATCTACATATAGACTGTGAAAAATTGAATGGGCAAAGGTAGCGTCGATGAGGAGTTCACAGAATGTTTTCAGGATAGTTTCTTAGAATAGCATGTTCTGGAGCCAACCAGAGAGCGGCTATACTAGACCTGGCTCTGAGCAATGAGATGGGATTCATTGATGACCTCATAGCGAAGGCACCCTGAGGTAGCGGTGATCATAATATGATTGAATTTTACATTCAGTTTGAGGGAGAGAAGACTGGGTCTAACACTAGTATTTTAAACTTAAATAAGGACAAATGAAAGGGCATGAAAGCAGAGATAAAAACAAAAAACTGCGGATGCTGGAAATCCAAAACAAAAACAGAAATACCTGGAAAAAAACTCAGCAGGTCTGGCAGCATCGGCGGAGAAGAGCACAGTTGACATTTCGAGTCCTCATGACCCTTCAACAGAACTAAGTAAAAATAGGAAAGGGGTGAAATATAAACTGGTTTGGGCGGGGGGGGGGTGTTTGTTGGGACAAGCAGCCAGTGATAGGTGGAGATAACCAAAAGCTGTCACAGACAAAAGAACAAAGAGGTGTTGAAGGTGGTGGTGGAAATACATTTAAAAATAATGGAAATAGGTGGGAAAAGAAAAATCTATATAAATTATTGGAAAAAACAAAAAGGAGGGGGAAGAAATGGGAAGGGGGTGGGGATGGAGGAGAGAGTTCAAGATCTAAAATTGTTGAACTCAATATTCAGTCCGGAAGGCTGTAAAGTGCCTAGTCGGAAGATGAGGTGCTGTTCCTCCAGTTTGCGTTGAGCTTCACTGGAACAATGCAGCAGGCCAAGGACGGACATGTGGGCATGAGAGCAGGGTGGAGTGTTAAAATGGCAAGCGAGAGGGAGGTTTGGGTCTTTCTTGCGGACAGACCAAAGGTGTTCTGCAAAGCGGTCACCCAGCCTGCGTTTGGTCTCTCCAATGTAGAGGAAACCGCATTGGGAGCAACGAATGCAGTAGACTAAGTTGAGGGAAGTGCAAGTGAAATGCTGCTTCACTTGAAAGGAGTGTTTGGGCCCTTGGACGGCGAGGAGAGAGGAAGTGAAGGGGCAGGTGTTGCACCTTCTGCGGTTGCCTGGGAAGGTGCCGTGGGAGGGGGTTGAGGAGTAGGGGGTGATGGAGGAATGGACCAGGCTGTCCAGACTCAGACTGGGTGACCGCTTTGCAGAACACCTGCGGTCTGTCCGCAAGCATTACCCAGACCTCCCTGTCGCTTGCCATTTTAACACTCCACCCTGCTCTCATGCCCCCCCCCCACCCTTTAAACCAGCTTATATTTCACCCCTTTCCTATTTTTACTTTGTTCTGTTGAAGGGTCATGAGGACTCGAAACGTCAACTGTGCTCTTCTCCGCCGATGCTGCCAGACCTGCTGAGTTTTTCCAGGTATTTCTGTTTCTGTTTTTGGCATGAAAGCAGAGCTGGTTAAAGTGAACTGGCAAATGAGGTTAAGGGATAGTTCAATAGAGATGCTGTGGAGGACATTTAAGGGGATATTTCAGAATAGATACATTTCACTGAGAAAGAAAATTTCCAAGGGAAGGGTCACCATCCGTGGTTAACTAGAAATGTTAAAAATAGTATCAAGCTTAAAGAAAAAGCATATAATTGTGCAAAGATGGGTGGCAGGCCAGAAAATTGGACAGAATATGAAAAAAACCTGCAAAATATGACTAAAAGATTGATGAGGAGGGACAAAAATTTGAGTGTGAGAGAAAGCTAGCTAGAAACATAAGAACAGATAGTAAGAGTTTCTATAGATATTTAAATAAGAAAAGAGTTAACCAAGTGAGCATTGGTCCTATAGAAAGTGTGTCTTGGGAATTAATAACGGAAAGTAAGGAGATGGCAGATGAATTGAAAAGGTATTTTGCTTTGGACTTCACTATAGAGGGACACAAGTAACATCCTGGAAATAGCTGTAAATCAGGAAATGGGAGGGAGGGAGGAACTCAGGAAAATTACAATCACCAGGAAAGTGGCACTGAGTCGATTGTCGGAGCTGTGGGCTGACAAACCCCTGGGTCTGGATGGACTTCATCCTAGGGTCGTAAAAGAAGCGTCTAGTGAGATAGTTGATGCATTGGTTTTAATTTTCCAAAATTCTCTAGATTTGGGGAAGGTTCCATTAGATTGGAAAATAATGAATGTAACTCATTTATTCAAAAAGGATGGAGACAGAAAGCAGGAAACTACAGGCCAGTTAGCCTAACATCTGTCCTAGGGACAATGTTAGAAGCTGCTTTTAAAGATGTTATAGTAGGGCACCTGGATAAGCTCAAGATCATCAGGCAGAGTCAACATGGTTTTGTGAAAGAGAAATCATGTTTAGCCAATTTATTGGAGTTCTTTGAAGGAGTCACGTGTGCTGTGGATAAAGGGGAGCTGGTAGATGTACTGTACTTAGATTTCCAGAAGGCATTTGATAAGGTGCCACATCAAAGGTTATTGTGGAAAATAAAAGCTCATGGTGCAGGGGGTAACATACTGGCATGGTTTAGAAGATTGGCTAGCTAACAGGAAGCAGAGAGTTGGCATAAATGGGTCTTTTTCAGGTTGGCAGGATCTAACGAGGGGTGTGCCACAGGGATTAGTGCTGGGGCCTCAACTGCTTACAATTTATATAAATGACTTGGATGAAGGGATTGAAGGGATGTTTGCTAAACTTGCTGATGACACTAAGACAGGTAGGAAAGTGAATTGTGACAAGGACATAAGGAGGCTACAAAAAGATATAGATAGGTTAAGTGAGTGGGCAAAGATCTGGCAAATGGAATATAATGTGGGAAATGTGAAATTGTTCATTTTGGCAGGAGGAATAAAAGAGAAGCATATTATCTAAATGGTGAGAGATTGCAGAGCTCTGAGACGCAGAGGGATCTGGGTGTCCTAGTGCATGAATCACAAAAGGTTAGTTTGCAGGTACAAGTAATTAAATAGGAAAGCTAATAGAATGTTGTTTATTGTGAGGGGAATTAAATACAGAAGTAGGGAGGCTATGCTTCAGTTATGCAGGACACTGGTGAGACCACAGCTGGAGTATTGTGTACAGTATTGGTCTCCTTATTTAAGGAAGGATGTAAATGTGTTGGAAGCCGTTCAGAGAAGGTTTACCAGACTAATACCAGGAATGGGTGGGTTGTCTCATGAGGGAAGGTTGGACAGACTAGGCTTGTTTCCGCTGGAGTTTAGGAGAGTGAGAGGCGACTCGATTGAAACCTATAAGATCCTGAGGGGCCTTGGACAGGGTGGATGTGGAGAGGATGTTTCCTCTTGTGGGAGAATCTAGAACTAGGGGGTCACTGTTTAAAAATAAGGGGTCGCCCATTTAAAACAGAGATGAGGAGAAATTTTTTCTCTGGGGATCGTGAGACTTTGGAACTCTCTTCCTCAAAAGGCGGTGGAAACAGAGTCTTTGAATATTTTAAGGCAGAGCGAGATAGGTTCTTGATAAGCAAGAGGTTGAAAGGATATCAGGGGTAGGTGGGAATATGGGTTTGAGATTACAATCAGATCAGCCACGATCTTATTGAATGGCAGAGCAGGCTCGAGGGTCTGAATGGCCTCCTCCTGCTCCTAATTCATATGTTCGTAGGTAAACTGCTATCTAGCTCAAGTGGGGAGCTATGGGGAGTTAGAGGGAGAGTGATATTAGACTGGGTGGGATATTAAAGGGTGCGGGGAGTGAGTGGGAGAGTGGGATTAGACTGGGTGGGATATTAAAGGGTGTGGGGAGTGAGGGGGAGAGTGGGATTAGACTGGGTGGGATATTAAAGGGTGCGGGGAGTGAGGGGGAGAGTGGGATTAGACTGGGTGGGATATTAAAGGGTGCGGGGAGTGAGGGGGAGAATGGGATTAGACTGGGTGGGATATTAAAGGGTGCGGGGATTGAAGGGGAGAGTGGGATTAGACTGGGTGGGATATTAAAGGGTGCGGGGAGTGTGGGGGAGAGTGGGATTAGACTGGGTGGGATATTAAAGGGTGCGGGGAGTGAGGGGGAGAGCGGGATTAGACTGGGTGGGATATTAAAGGATGCGGGGAGTGAGGGGGAGAGTGGGATTAGACTGGGTGGGTTATTAAAGGGTGCGGTGAGTGAGGGGGTAGAGTGGGATTAGATTGGGTGGGATATTAAAGGGTGAGGGAGTGAGTGGGATTAAACTGGGTGAGATATTAAAGGGTGCGGGGAGTGAGGGGGAGAGTGGGATTAGACTGGGTGGGTTATTAAAGGGTGCGGGGAGTGAGGGGGAGAGTGGGATTAGACTGGGTGGGATATTAAAGGGTGAGGGAGTGAGTGGGATTAAACTGGGTGAGATATTAAAGGGTGCGGGGAGTGAGGGGGAGAGTGGGATTAGACTGAGTGGGATATTAAAGGGTGCGGGGAGTGAGGGGGAGAGTGGGATTAGACTGGGTGGGATATTAAAGGGTGTGGGGAGTGAGGGGGAGAGTGGGATTAGACTGGGTGGGATATTAAAGGGTGCGCTGAGTGAGGGGGAGAGTGGGATTAGACTGGGTGGGATATTAAAGGGTTCGGGGAGTGAGGGAGAGAGTGGGATTAGACTGGGTGGGATATTAATGTGTGCGGGGAGTGAGGGGGAGAGTGAGATTAGACTGGGTGGCATATTAAAGAGTGCGGGGAGTGAGGGGGAGAGTGGGATTAGACTGGGTGGCATATTAAAGAGTGCGGGGAGTGAGGGGGAGAGTGGGATTAGACTGGGTGGCATATTAAAGAGTGCGGGGAGTGAGGGGGAGAGTGAGATTAGACTGGGTGGGATACTAAAGGGTTCGGGGAGTGAGGGGGAGAGTGGGTTTAGACTGGGTGGGATATTTATGGGTGCGGGGAGTGAGGAGGAGAGGGGGATTAGACTGGGTGGGATATTAAATGGTGCGGGGATTGAGGGGGGAGAGTGGGATTAGACTGGGTGGGATATTAAAGGGAGCGGGGAGTGAGGGGGAGAGCGGGATTAGACTGGGTGGGATATTAAAGGGTGCGGGGAGTGAGGGGGAGAGCGGGATTAGACTGGGTGGGATATTAAAGGGTGCGGGGAGTGAGGGGAGAGTGGGATTAGACTGGGTGGGATATTAAAGGGTGCGGGGAGTGAGGGGGAGAGTGGGATTAGACTGGGTGGGATATTAAAGGGTGTGGGGAGTGAGGGGGAGAGAGGGATTAGACTGGGTGGGATATTAAAGGGTGCGGGGAGTCAAGGGGAGAGTGGGATTAGACTGGGTGGGATATTAAAAGGTGTGGGGAGTGAGGGAGAGAGTGGGATTAGACTGGGTGGGATATTAAGGTGTGCGGGGAGTGAGGGTGAGAGTGGGATTAGACTGGGTGGGATATTAAAGGGTGTGGGGAGTGAGGGGGAGAGTGGGATTAGACTGGGTGGGATATTAAAGGTTGCGGGGAGTGAGGGGGAGAGTGGGATTAGACTGGGTGGGATATTAAAGGGTGTGTGGAGTGAGGGGGAGAGTGGGATTAGACTGGGTGGGATATTAAAGGGTGCGGGGAGTGAGGGGGAGAGTGGGATTAGACTGGGTGGGATATTAAAAGGTGTGGGGAGTGAGGGGGAGAGTGGGATTAGACTGGGTGGGATATTAAAGGGTGCGGGGAGTGAGGGGGAGAGTGGGATTAGACTGGGTGGGATATTAAAGGTTGCGGGGAGTGAGGGGGAGAGTGGGATTAGACTGGGTGGGATATTAAAGGGTGTGTGGAGTGAAGGGGAGAGTGGGATTAGACTGGGTGGGATATTAAAGGGTGCGGGGAGTGAGGGGGAGAGTGGGATTAGACTGGGTGGGATATTAAAAGGTGCGGGGAGTGAGGGGGAGAGTGGGATTAGACTGGGTGGGATATTAAAGGGTGCGGGGAGTGAGGGGGAGAGTGGGATTAGACTGGGTGGGATATTAAAGGGTGTGGGGAGTGAGGGGGAGAGTGGGATTAGACTGGGTGGGATATTAAAGGGTGTGGGGAGTGAGGGGGAGAGTGGGATTAGACTGGGTGGGATATTAAAGGGTGAGGGGAGTGAGGGGGAGAGTGGGATTAGACTGGGTGGGATATTAAAGGGTGCGGGGAGTGAGGGGGAGAGTGGGATTAGACTGGGTGGGATATTAAAGGGTGAGGGGAGTGAGGGGGAGAGTGGGATTAGACTGGGTGGGATATTAAAGGGTGCGGGGAGTGAGGGGGAGAGTGGGATTAGACTGGGTGGGATATTAAAGGGTGCGGGGAGTGAGGGGGAGAGTGGGATTAGACTGGGTGGGATATTAAAGGGTGCGGGGAGTGAGGGGGAGAGTGGGATTAGACTGGGTGGGATATTAAAAGGTGTGGGGAGTGAGGGGGAGAGTGGGATTAGACTGGGTGGGATATTAAAGGGTGCGGGGAGTGAGGGGGAGAGTGGGATTAGACTGGGTGGGATATTAAAGGGTGCGGGGAGTGAGGGGGAGAGTGGGATTAGACTGGGTGGGATATTAAAAGGTGTGGGGAGTGAGGGGGAGAGTGGGATTAGACTGGGTGGGATATTAAAGGGAGTGGGGAGTGAGGGGGAGAGTGGGATTAGACTGGGTGGGATATTAAAGGGTGTGAATAAAGTGAGAAAGGCAAGATCTCCCAAGGCCATGTGTTTGTGCGAGAAACCGTATTGTTGTAGTTTAAAGGGCCACATCGGAGGAGGAACGAGGGAAGGGAAATTGCCGGGAAGGACCGAGCGCGGAGGGTTCCTGAACCTTCCATGGAGTTAGCTTGTCTCAGCCTTAAGCGGAGCCGTGGTGGGAGTGGGAGATACGTTACAGTCCGGACTCGGTGCCCTGTGAGATGGAGAATTGCACCAGCAGGAAGAGTTTGTGCCCCGTCCCCTGACGCTTGTGCTGGATCAGCATTCATGTCCCCCCCCGCCCCCAACCCCCGGTCAGTTTGGTTGACGAATGCTGCTTCGGTCTCTTTGAAGCCAGTTCGAAGTCTTTGGTCGTTTCTTTAATCCCGATTTGCACAGGGGCTGGATCCCGGCTCCCCGTTTACATCCACCGGTTTGTCGCCCTCAACAGTGAGTGCCTCTCGCTGCCCACAGCCATGAACTCAACCCGCTTTATACCCGCTCTACAATGTCTTGGCTGAGAAGGGAGGCCAGGGTCACCAGACCTCTCGGCCCAAGGCGGAGGGGCCCTGCAAATCCAATTTCATTCACGTAGAGAGAGAGAGAGTGTTCCTGCCCCAATTTCATCCCCATTCCCACTTCAGCACTGCCTCTTGGTACTTTCCACCGAGATGAAACCAATTGATTCCAGTGAACATCTTCCTCTAGAAAATGTCTCCAATCGGTGAGTGTGTGTGCTCAAAATGGACGCCGACAGCAAGCTTTTTGCACACAAAATGGCTGCCGACGGCAAGCGTTTGCGCACAAAATGGCTGCCAACGGCAAGCGTTTGCGCATAAAATGGCTGCCAATGGCGCGCGTTTGTGCATAATATGGCTGCCAACGGCGAGCGTTTGTGCATAAAATGACTGCCAACGGTGAGCGTTTGCGCACAAAATGGCTGCCGATGGCGAGCGTTTGAGCACAAAATGGCTGCCGACGGCGAGCGTTTGCGCACAAAATGGCTGCTGACGGCGAGCGTTTGCGCACAAAATGGCTGCCAACGGTGAGCGTTTGCGCACAAAATGGCTGCCGACGGCGCGTGTTTGCGCACAAAATGGCTGCCGACGGCGAGCGTTTGCGCACAAAATGGCTGCCGACGGCGCGCGTTTGCGCCGACGTCAAACCTTTCCGCACAAACGGACTGCGAAGGAGATTCCCCGACTTTGGAAGCTAATGCTTCAAAAGCGCGAGACGGGCGCCGGCGGCGAGTCTCTGCGCACCACACGGCTTACCCTCGGAGCCTCCCCGGAGGGCCGAAGGACTCGGCGCCCCGGCTGCAGCGAATTGCGGGCGTCACCGAAACTTGCTTTGTGGAGTGGGGTGGCGGGGGGGTGAGCGTTTTCTCCTGAAAATAACCTTTGCAAACGGAGTTGTCTATCATGTTTGCTCCAGCCTCAGTGGGCTGGGGGGTAGGGGAGGTGGGAGTGGGGGAGGTGGGAGGGTGAAGGGGCACCAAGCCTGTCCTCGAGAGAGAATAATTCCCCCCCCCTACC
This sequence comes from Cetorhinus maximus, assembly GCF_964194155.1. Taxonomy (NCBI): domain Eukaryota; kingdom Metazoa; phylum Chordata; class Chondrichthyes; order Lamniformes; family Cetorhinidae; genus Cetorhinus; species Cetorhinus maximus. The sequence goes on from NW_027596873.1 coordinate 20,114, forward strand.
CCCCCACCGAGCACGACCGTTTCAACTGAAAACTCAGCCTTGCTGTGCCGGGCGGGCTCGAGGCTGGTGTTTTGTGAAAGCTTTTCCACTGGGCACCTCCCTGGGATCCTCAGTGTGTTCGGTTCCAGCCATTACATCAACCTCTATTTCTGTCCGATGAGGTAATCGTGCACTTATTACCACAGCGCTAAGTGACTGCTGGCTGCCAGCCAACTAGAGCTTGAGAAATTTCATATTCCCTTTGCTTTCCCTGGCCTTTCCCCAACCCCCCACCCACCCCCCGCCACATACACCAGGCCTCCTTTCTTCCCCTCTCCCTCCAGGGATCACGGTGATTCCACAAGCAAAGCCCCCGTCTCTCCCCCCACCACCACCACCACCACCACCGAGCACACACACGTTAACTCTCGGATTGCTGGAATTCCCCGGCCTTTCCACTGTCTGTCCTGAACGGAATCGGTTGCTCCCTCTCCTTTCCCCAGCCCCGCAAACTCTCCCTCCTCCTCCCCCTCTCCATCATCCCCCTTTTCCTGTGGATGCTCAGCTGGTGGGGGCTGAATCTCCCTTCTCCTGACTGACGTCGGGCGGGGAGGGGGGTGGAAGTCTAGGTGTGAAAGGGTGACGTGTGTCACCGACGGAGGAAGCCTCGAGGTCTCCTGGCCTTTGGCCCCTCTCGCCTCGGGACAGCTCGAGGGCCCCCCCCCCAACGTCTCGGGAGAGAAGAGGTTAACTCCGCGGCCCCTCGAGTAGCCCGAGCGCTCAGTTTCGCTCGTCTGCTGCCCCTCTCCGTTCCCCCCCCAAGCTGATTTCCAAACCTGCCCTTGTACCAAGAGAGAACGAACGCCCTTTTTGTTTGTCTAATCCAAGAGTTCTTAAAAACCGATAAAAGGGAGAAACTCGTGCAGGGAGCACCATCCGATTCTGATCGGCTTAACAACAGGACGCGGTGGGGGTAGGGGTGAGGGCACAGGTTTAAGGTTTTGGGTATCAGGGGACGCGGGGGGAAGGACTTTTATTTTCGGTAATGACCCGGAACTCGCCGCCCACGGGGGCGGTGGGAGGGGAGACGACGCCCGGTTTCGAAAACTGGATGGGCTCCCGAGGGAAATAAGAAGCGGGGAATCGAGCAGGACCGCTCCGCAGGGAGCCATCGCGGACTCGATGGGCAGAATGGCCTCCTCCGGGAACGACTCTGTAACGGAGCCCTTGCCGGCGCCAGGAAGCGGTCTCCTCCACAGCTACTGGACCCTATTGGGCCCTTCAGGCTGGGGTCAGGGGGAAAAGGAATGGGTTGGAGGGGTTAACGCTCAGGAGGGCAGCTGTCCTGGGAAAGGACGGCAAGTTTTGGTGGCCGGGCCAGCATTTATTGCCCATCCCTAATTGCCCCCTTTAGAAGGTGGTGGGTGAGCCGCCTTCTTGAGCCGCTGCAGTCCCATGTGGTGTAGGTACACCCACCGTGCTGTTAGGGAGGGAGTTCCAGGATTTGGACCCAGCGACAGTGAAGGAACGGCCGATATATTTCCAAGTCAGGATGGTGAGGGGCTCGGAGGGGAACTTCCAGGTGGTGGTGATCCCCATGTGTCTGCTGCCCCTTGTCCTTCTAGACGGTAGCGGTCGTGGGTTTGGAAGGTGCTGCCTAAGGAGCCTTGGTGAGTTGCTGCAGTGCATTTTGTCGATGGTACACACGCTGCTGCCACTGTGCGTCGGTGGTGGAGGGAGTGAACGTTTGTGGATGGGGGGGCCCATCAAGCGGACGGAGGATCGAGCGGGAGCAGTTGGAAGACCCGCTCACCCCAACAACACAGCAAACCTCGCCGCGGAGTAACAGTGAAATCCTCAACCGAGATCCCTGCCCCTTTTTGGAGCAGGAGGGGGGTCAGACTCCGACCGAGTGCCTCTCCCCTTCCCCGCCGCCACCGATCCCCCACAACGCGACAGCCAGTAAACGAAAAGGACAATCACAACAGAAACACAGGAGAACAAAGTGTACATGCAATAGTTAAAATATTTTATCATAAATGCTTATTTGGTCATTATAAACTTTTTTTTTTGTGTTTTTCCTTTACATTCAGTAATATAAAAAAAAGTCACAATCACATAATCGATTTGATATATCTAATCCTCTCCTCCCAAGTCTCTTACAGTTTCATTGTCGCTTTTTTCTTTTTTTAAAACAGTCACAGCACAAACTGACAGCAGCAGGGCACTACCTACCTACTGGAATCCTTGTCTACGAGACACTAAAATGCTACAGATACATTAGTCAGTACAGCGTCTGCAGGAATCGCTCCAGGATGATGAGGTTCTTCAAGTCGAGGTGTGCACAGGGCTGAAACGCCAACTCGCCGAGGGAGGGGAGGGAATCGGCGGAGGGTGGTGGTGGTGGTCAGGAGAAATTAAACTCTCGCTCGCACGCACGCCCGTCTCTCGAGCTCGGAGAGGCCGGGTCTGGCGCTCTGGAAGCAACCGTTTGTTCAGGGGCAGGGGGCTTGTCCTTCAGTGGCCTTCTCCCCTCCGCCACCCCACCCCACCCCATCCCCTCGGCGGGAGCTCAGCGCTGCGGGGAATCCCGAGGCGCGCGGCGTTATAAGGTCGGCGGTCCAGTGACCGGTCGTGGGGGTGACCCTCGCCCTCTGACCCCCTCCTGCCCAACCTCCGCCAATGGCAGGACCTCACCAATGGGGTGGGGGGGGGAGAGAGAAACTGCCCCAGCCCCTCGGATGGGGGCAATGAGGCCGGGTGGGAGGGTTAAAGCTAAAGAGTACAGAGTTTCCTCCAGCCCTGGTATTTTTTATAGAAGCCAGTTGACCTTATCCATTGTAAAGGATTCTCTCCAAAAAAGAAAAAGGTGGGGATTTCATTTAATTACCACTTGGGGCTCTTTTTGCCCAAGGCTTTTTTGTTTGGGAGGAGGGGGGGTAGCGGTGCGGTGGTGGTGGGGCGTTGAGGGGGGCGGGGGGAGAAATCTCAGCCAACATCACCACCGGAGACCTGATCGTTGGAACTTCAGTGCCCCTTGGGTGGTTCACACGCACCCTCTAAAACGGTAGCCTCCCCACCCTCATTTCCCCACCACCTCTCTTTCTCCACCACCCCCCCACCGGAATTACTATGGCCGCTGTATCGATGGTCTGAAACGTTGGGGGGGGGTGGGTGAGGTGCAGCATGTGCCAACGTCATGGGCAGGCCGAAGGCTCTTGGCGTCTCCCCGCCAACAACCACCCCCACCCCCACCGGACAGGTTCAAGTGGGAGGGGGGAGCGCGGTGGGAGAGGGTTGATAATCCCTCATTCACACAAAAAAAAACTCTGTTGGCCCCACTTTATACGCTGGAGTGGGGGGGGGTGGGCAGGGGTGGCGATGGTCTGGCAGCTTTCTCACCTTTACCTACCTCCCCGAACCCCCCCTCTTCCCCAAACCCGTAAGTCCACAGGGGAGCCGTGACTGTGAAAACTCACTGCGCGTCCCTCCCTCCCTCCCTCCCAAATTCAACTGCAACGATGGGCCACCCACGGACCGGGTGGGTGGGGTGTGGGAGTGGGGGAGTATAGGCCAGCTGGGCTTGCCCAGGATCACAGAGCTCCAGACCCGGCTGCTCAGCGGCCTGACGGTACCTCTCCCGCCAGAGCCCGAGGGGGATCGAACCCCCGAGGCTGCTACCGGGGTCCTCCTGCCAAGGCCGGATTCCGGTCCGGAGGACGTGCCCTGCCCTTGGGGCTACTGATGGCAAAAGGTTTTCCCTCACGCTCGTGGACGCGCACCGGCAGTACGCGGCCAGATCTCGGACACAAGACTCCGGGAGCGGAGGGCTGGGGGGAAACGATGAGAAAACTCTCTCTCGAGATCAGGTTCTCTCTCTGTCTCTCTCGCCGGTGGGCCGCTTTCGCCCTCTTCCTTTTCAAGCGATGGGTCGCCATTTGGGACGGACACGCTGCCACCAGGTGGGATTCGACCCTCGGCCCAAATCGGACAGGGGCGAGCGAGAGGGGCAAGCGCTCGTCCTGAGGAACCATCACCGTCCCAGTACCACCGCTGCGCTCCGAGGACTCTATCCCGCTTCCCACCCACCCCCGACTCTGCCTCGCAGACCCCTCCCTCCCCCCCCCCACCATTTTGTTTCGTCCACCATATTCTACATTGGGAAGAGGCGACCGTTCTCAGTCAGACACACGAGCGTCGGGAAAGACGCTGGGGCTGGTCGGTAGCGCGTGTACGTGTCTAGTCGGTGGGTCGAACGTGCGGGCGGAGAACAAACAGGTGAAGCGACTGGAAGCTAAAAGGGGTTTGAATCTCACAAAGTCTCCCTACCCCCAAACACACCAACGATTTGGGTTTTGGAGCAGATCACACCACCTCTAGAATACCCCCACCCCCCCACAAAACCACAAGCTCGCCCGTCAGCCATTGGTCAACTCCCTCATGACCAATTTGCGAGCCAGACTCTGCTCCCAGGACCTTGGGTCACCTCTTAAGCTTCAAGAAGGGGGGAGAGAGAAGTTGAGGGGGGAGGGGAGGGGGGTGGGAGAAGCGGGCGGTGGGGGCGAAAGAGAGAAGCAGGAGGTGGGGGGGAAGGAGAAGGTGGGAGGGAGACAGGCGGAGAAGCAGGGAGGGGAGAAGAAGTGGGGGGACAAGCAGTGCAGGAGAAGGGGAGGGAAGGCGGAGAGAGGGTGGGGTTGAGGGGAGGGGAGATTGAGGGGTGCGGAGAGTGAGGGGGAGACGGGCCCTGCCTCTTGCTGGAACCCTTGGCGTTCTAACCCTGAGGGAGTTTGCCGCAACTTGGCAATCGCTCACCACCCAACACCGCAAAGTTCACTAGTTACATGCACCTATTCTGGCCATGGGAATTTTTCATTGGCGGGGATGGGGAGAGGGGCTGTAGAATGAATCACTAGGAAATTAGTACTGTCCCCAATATATTATCAGGAACTCCTCTCTCCCCCCCTCCTCCCCGCAAACCCACGCCCTCGTCTCCTCCCTCCAAGGGAACCCTTGTCCCTTTTAGGGGTATCGCTGTGAGGGGGGTACCACCCTGAGCCCCAGCAACCCCCCACCATACACGGCTGCTCCATACCCTGCGCCCCATTAAAAACGAGCGAGAAGGCTCGGACGGTCACCTCAGCTCGCAATCATCGACATCTACGTGAAATAAGAAAAGCCACCCTGACCAACATTTCCAATCTCACTGGCCAACACCCCCCCACCCTCTTCTGCCAACTCTCGCCCCGGGCGCGACCACAGAGTCTCACCCTGCCTTCCAAAGCTCCCTCCGTCAAGACCTCCCCAAAACACTGGCATGGCCCGACGCCAACCACCTCCCCCCCGCCCTCCCCGATGTCCACCGTCAAGTCTACCCCCATCACAACCCCACCCTCCCCCCCCAACAACAAAGTCGTCTCCGTCAAATCTCTCCCCCCGCCCCGATCACTGACATTGCTCCCAGAGTCTGCTCCGTCGAGTGTCATGCGCCAACACCCTGAACTTAAGCAGCATCCCACCCCCATGTTCACCACCCCCCTCCCCGGCCAAGGCTCTTGTAATCCCGCCAACGTGCGCGCTGGGATCGCCCGTCCAGGTGCAGACCGACCTCTCCGAAGGAGCAAGAGGAGGGGGGGACAAAAAAATAAACAAAGGGTGTGGGAATTTTCACAGTGAAGTGACGACACCCCACACACCAAAAAAATAAAGCTCCTACAGAGCCCACCCTCCCTCAAAAGAGAGGGCAAGGAGCAGCGGTTATATTTACAGAGTTGGAATAACGAGGAAAGGGAGGGTGGTCCCTGTGCCCGTCTCGCTCATCCAGGGGGAGGCCCTTGAAGTTTTTAAACCCCCTTTAACCCACCCACCCACCCCCAAACACCACCACCATCCCTCACAAAAGTATGACTCTCATCGTTGACACTCCCCACCCCCCCCACCCCTCCCCCCCAACCACATAAACAGCAAAAACATCTCAGGAAACTGAAAAAAAAACTATCACATTATCACAGAGCAAAAAAGATCAGAAATTAATTACACAATTTGGTACATAAAATGTTTTAAACCATCACAAAAATAAAACTCTCCATTTTTTAAAATTTCGTTTTCTGCAAATATCAGTATTTGAACTTTTGACCACTTGGTTAAAAAATAAAATATACTTTTTTTTTTTGGCGTTTTTTTTCTGTTAAAACTTTGCTCCATAAAGTATTTTTAATGAGATAATTCACCTACAAATACATTTAACATATGGTATTAAAATATTTACCAAACTAGAATCAACTAAACATTCTGTCAACATAATGACCAGTTTATTACAAATTTTCCTGTCAAGTTTAATTTTGCCGAGCGGAATCCCCTTAATTGTTTCCTCTTGGGAGGTGGTATATAAAATGAGCTAAGTTCGAGAATACAAAATAGAACGGGAAAACGTACATTAATGAACAGTCATCTTAAAATACGAAGCCTCTCCAGGTTGAATACTGCTGACACTGTGTGGCCCTGGCCAGTTGAAGGAGCCCACTGCGGTCAAAAATGACCTGCCCATCCCTCCTCCCACGTGAGGGGGAGAGAGGGGCATAGAGAAAGGGACACAGACCCCCGAGAGAGAGAGACCCACAGACCGAGAGAGAGAGAGAGAGACAGACACAGACCGAGAGAGGTAGAGGAAGCGAGAGAGAGGGGAAGAAAGGGAGAGGAGAGAAAGAGACACCGAGAGGGAGAGACGGACAGAGAGAGACAGAGAGACTGAGGCAGAGGGAGAGCAGAGTGACTGTGGCAGGGAGAGAGAGGGAGATACAGAAGGGGGGGGGAGAGAGAGAGAGAGAGAAAGAGAAGGAAATAGATCAATAAAAGCTGTAACTAGTTTATATGATCAATGAACCACTGGACAGAATTCTGGGAGCAGTTACGATCGGGAATGAGACGCGTCTAAATTCTTCATACTGGACAGTCACATTCCATTTCCCCTTCAGAAAGCTACTCTGTAGGAAGCGAATTACAAAACGAATCCTTCTAGGATTACCCCAGACTAGCAGCTGGTCCTGAACGTGCTCACATAATCAGAGATCCCAAGTATCTGTATTGTTCCCAGTGGAGGCTTCCAGCTTTTAACTCTTCCAGCTGCGGTCTGTGTGTGTGTGTGTGGGAGGAGAGGAGACGAGAGGGTGGACGAGAGGAGTCTGTGTGTCTGGGGCCTGCCTTGCAGGGCCGAGGCCTAGTGTATGCGAAGAGTTTCGGTACCCTCGATTCCCTTCACCCTGCCCCACCACAAGCGTTCAAGACGCGCGAGACCTTTCTGCTGTGCAGTTTTTGGCTCGAAGCATTAGGAAAGTTGGTGCGTTGGGAGGATTTTAGCACATCAAACACTCCCCAGGACAGGTGCAGCATGGGGTTAGATACAGAGTAAAGCTCCCTCTACACTGTCCCCATCAAACACTCCCAGGGCAGGTACAGCACGGGGTTAGATACAGAGTAAAGCTCCCTCTACACTGTCCCCATCAAACACTCCCAGGGCAGGTACAGCACGGGGTTAGATACAGAGTAAAGCTCTCTCTGCACTGTCCCCATCTAACACTCCCAGGACAGGTACAGCACGCGGTTAGATACAGAGTAAAGCTCCCTCTACACTGTCCCCATCAAACACTCCCAGGACAGGTACAGCACGCGGTTAGATACAGAGTAAAGCTCCCTCTACACTGTCCCCATCAAACACTCCCAGGACAGGTACAGCACGGGGTTAGATACAGAGTAAAGCTCTCTCTGCACTGTCCCCATCAAACACTCCCAGGACAGGTACAGCACGGGGTTAGATACAGAGTAAAGCTCCCTCTACACTGTCCCCATCTAACACTCCCAGGACAGGTACAGCACGGGGTTAGATACAGAGTAAAGCTTCGTCTAAAATATTAAACCGTCCACCATCTGTGGTGGATGCAAATGATCCCACGGCTGCCATTGGAAGCAGTACTGTGTGCAGATCGGCTACTTACAACAGCGACCACACTTACATTGGCCGTGAAGCACTTCAGGATGCCCCCAGATTGCGAAAGGGACAACAGAATTGCAAAAATTACCTACTTAATTTATCTCGCCCCCCATCAGCTCATCGAGAGGGGAACCCCTTTATTACTCGTTCCGTACGTTCACCAATCGGAAACAAACTCCGAAACAAACCCATGTTCTACATCGCCCCTCTCGCCCCCCAAACACTGGCGGCAAAAAAAGGGCCAAACGTTGTGAGAACCTGTGGGAACGCCTGTGCCTCTCGCACAGAAGGCACAGCAACCTCACCCACCCGCCCAGCCCCACCAGTGCCCTGGACAACGCTAAATTCACACCCAAAACGGCAGCAGGTGGAGACCCAAATCTCGGCATCACGGGAAGCAGGTCAAGGAAGCCAATGGAGGAAGATCAGCAGGAAGCCTGCCTCACCCCTCGTCGGCGGGACAGGGACATTGGACGGACATGTTTGTCTCCACTGCCAATAGGGACGTTGGAAACGGGAGTACTTCAGATAGGAGGTTGGGTCTAATAGGCTGGCTTTCTATCAGAGGAACGATGGGCTGAATGGCCTCCTCCTGCCCCTTTGGGATTCACAATGACCCACCCCACAATCCCGGGCCACCAGTTGCGTTTTACAGGCTGTGGATACATATACAAGGAATCTTGTATAGTCGGTGCACGACACCTGGTCCAGGTAAATTTGGGGTGACCCTCTATCCTTTGTTTCCTCATTGCACTCCATCCCTACTTTCCCCTCACCCAAGCTGCATTTCCTCCTGCATGTCAAAGGTCAAAAGGCAACCATGGAGCAGTTGGAAAGTTATTGCAACAAGTCACTAAACTGTCCTACCGGCACATTAAATTCACCCCTCCCAGGAATGGATCCTTCACTGTCAAGGATGTTTGCAACAGAGATAGAGAGGGAGAGGGAGAGAGAGAGAAAGGCGGGGGGGAGGGGGAGAGAGAGAGAGAGAGAGAAAGGGAGGGGGGGGGGAAAGAGAGAGAAAGGTGGGGGGAGGGAGAGAGAGAGAGAGAGAGAAAGGGGGGTTGGGAGAGAGAGAGAGAAAGGGGGGAAGGGAGAGAGAGAGAAAGGGGGGGAGGGAGAGAGAGAGAGAAAGGGGGGGAGGGAGAGAGAGAGAGAAAGGGGGGTTGGGAGAGAGAGAGAGAAAGGGTGGGGAGGGAGAGAGAGAGAAAGGGGGGGGAGGGAGAGAGAGAGAAAGGGGGGGAGGGAATGAAAGAGAAAGGGGGGGAGGGAATGAAAGAGAAAGGGGGGGAGGGAATGAAAGAGAAAGGGGGAGAGAGTGAATAGGAAGAACGGGAGAAAGGGAGAGAAAGTGAGAGGGGGGGGAGGGAGAGAAAGGGGGGAAGGGAGAGAGAGAGAGAAGGGGGGGGAGGGAGAGAGAGAGAGAGAAAGGGGGGGAGGGAGAGAGAGAGAGAGAAAGGGGGGGAGGGAGAGAGAGAGAGAAAGGGGGGGAGGGAGAGAGAGAGAGAAAGGGGGGGAGGGAGAGAGAGAGAGAAAGGGGGGGAGGGAGAGAGAGAAGGGGGGGAGGGAGAGAGAGAGTGAATAGGAAGAACGGGAGAAAGTGAGAGGGGTGAGAGAGAGAGAGAGAGAGAGAGAGAGAGTGAGAATAAAAGAATAAGATTCGAGAGTAAGTAAGAGTAGAAAGAGGAATCACTGATCGCTGGAGTAGCCTTGACCCAGCAGCAGCAGTAAACATCAACACATTGTGAGCAATCTAGAAACATACTCATTAGTCTCATCAATTATACTTCAATCTAACACATCTCATCACTGCATCTGCCTGGACATCAATAAACAAATACAAAAAAAAAGGGGAAGAAACAGAAAAAGTGGTTAGGAGTTCTGGAATATTCTCTGGTTGCGATGCCGGTATCCAGTGTCCCTGCTGTCCACCAGTCGGACGGAATTAACAGATTTACAGCGGTCTATTCCTGCTGGCTGGCTGCTGAGAGAGTGGTCAATCTAACATAGCAATAAAACTGGAAGGAGTTAAAACCGCTTTCTTCGAAATGTGTTGACGTGGGCCTTTGGGTGGGTAAAGGCCTGTTTTCTAGGCCTGGTCTTCCACACGCAGACCCTTCAGCTGTCACAATGGAGCCACCACGAGTCACCTTCGAAACTCTCGTCCAGTCCGGGAGCCAAAGATCGCTCAGCCTCCGACCCTCTCCCTCCCTCGCGAAAAGGGGGGGGGACACTCTGTCCGGCTTCAGTTGGCTTCTTCGTCCCCACTTCATTCACTGGGTCTCTCAATCTCTCCACCGCACCCCCCCCACCACCTCCTTCCCAAAATCGGTCCGTCACACCCACCCTCCCCCCCCCTCCCCACAACGCCCTCCTCCTCCTCCTCCTCGCCTCCCCCCCCACCACCAACCAGCCCAAAACCAAAAACCCAACCCCTCCCCCCAAAAAAAAGAGTCAGGAATCTTGGCGAAAGTGTCCTAGAGAACAACGATCTCCCACGCCATTGACCGGCCACCCAACTACCCTCCCCTCAATCCACCCACCCTACCCCACCCCCATTCTTCTCATTTGCAGCCCAAGGCAGACCCTTGGGGGTGGGGAGGGGGGGTTGGGTTGGGTGGGGGGGTGGTGAGGGGTCCGTCAAGTCTTTCCCGCCAACGCACGGACGTCTGTGTTGGTTAACACACGGGGGAAGAAAATGGGCTCAAGTACAGAGGTTGGTGGGGGGATGGGTAAGGGGGGGGGGCTTGGGTGGGTGGGTATGGGGGGCTGGCGGGTGTTGGGAAGGTGGGGGTGGGGGGAGAAGGGGGAGCGATGGGCGGGAAACGATGAAGGAGAAGGGGACGCGACCCCCCCACCCCCCAACTCCCTCTCACTCATTCCAGTCAGTCCGAAATTAAAACCTCAACCAATTTGCCCCCACTCCCCAAACCCCCCCCAACCCCGGTGTCCAATCTGACGCATGACAGAAAAGTAATGATTCCGGAGTGAAGGGGGGGAGGGGGGAGGGGGGAGGGTGGGGGGACGGTGGGGGGTGGGTGGGGTGGGGGATCAGGAAAATATCCGGATGGCTTGGGTGACGGTGGTGAGGCAGGCGGGGCAATGGGGGTTGTTCCGTTGGCAGATACGGTTGGCGCACTCCATGCAGAAGAGGTTGTGCCCGCATGGCACCAGGGCGGCGGTCACCTCGCTCTCGAAGCAGACCTGGCACTCGCGGCTGGCGGCGTGCCGGGCAGCGCCGGGAGGCGCGCCGCCGGCCGGGGAGGTGCTGCCGCTGGGCGGGGGGTTGCCCCCCCGGGGGTTGGCCTGCAGCGGGTCGCTGTGCACCCGGCGGGCGATGGAGTGAGCCGGGAGGATGCCGCCGCCGGCGATGCCGACGCCAACGCCGCCGCCGTCCGGGAGGGTGGGCGAGAGGTGGGGGAGGGGCGGGATGCCGCCAGCGCTGCTGGAGCGGCGCTGGGCGGGCGACGCCAGGCCCCCCAGGGCGGGGCTGGCCAGGTCCTGGTGAGTCCAGAGGTGGGCGGCGGGCTCCAGGCCGGCCGCCGGCAGCTCGCGGCCGTCGGCCCCGAAGTACGGCTCAGCGTAGGCCGCCCCGTTGCCGAAGGGGGCGTGGTGCTCGGCCAGCTTGACGTTGCCGTAGAAGTAGTCCGGGGGGGCGGCCGAGCCGTTGCTACGGAAGCTGGAGAGGGGCTTGCGGCCGGCGGGCAGGGCCGGCTTGGTCCAGGCCTTGTGCTGGCGGGCGCCGAAGCCAGCGTCCACGCCGTTGCAGTGGAAGTCGTTCTCGTCGTTGAGCTCCACCAGGCCGCCCGTCCGCATGGCGATGTGGGCCTCGATCTCCTCGCGGGCCCGGTCCACGTTGGCCGGCATGCCAGTCACCTCGAAGACCGGCTCCTTGTCGCGGCTCGGCGTGACGATGTAGGTGTGGGTCTGCTGCTGGATGCGCTTGATGGTGGCCCCCTTGGGCCCCACCACCAGCCCCACCACCCGGTAGGGGACCCGCACCTGGATGGTGGTCTGGCCCGGTAGGTTGGGCGGGATGGGCACGGCGCCGTTCACCGCGCCGTCCTTGTTGCGCGAGGCCCGGATCAGCGAGAAGTGCTCGGCGGCGGAGATGATCTCGCGGCGCGCCATGGCCACGTCCTCCCGCCTCCCCGTCACCACGAAGACCGGCTCCTCCCCCCGGACCGGGGTCTTGATGTAGGTGTTGGTCTTGGCCCGCAAGGCTTTGATCTTGCATCCTGCAACCGGCGGTGACAGAGAAAGGAAAGGGTATAAGCCGGGGTTACCGGGGCGGTTCAAGCTTCCAAGACACACAGCCTGGCAACCCTCCTCCGCCCTCCACCCTCAACCGCCCTCCACACTCTCCTCCACCCTCAACAAAGACCATAGAGTACAAGAGAGAGGTTATGTTAAACCTGTACCAAAGTCTGGTTGGGTCTCAGCCGAACTATTGCAGCCAGTTCTGGGCTTAGAACCATAGAAACTAGGAGGAGGAGGCCATTCGGCCCCTCGAGCCAAGGGCACAGCCTCAGAGTAAAGGGAAGACCTTTTAGAACAGAAATGAGGAGAAACTTCTTTAGCCAGAGAGTTGGTGAATCTATGGAATTCATTGCCACAGAAGGCTGTGGAGGCCAGGTCATTGAGTGTATTGAAGACCGAGATAGATAGGTTCTTGATTGGTAAGGGGATCAAAGGTTACATGGAGAAGGCGGGAGAATAGGGTTGAGAAACTTATCAGCCATGATTGAATGGCGGAGCAGACTCGATGGGCCGAATGGCCTAATTTCTGCTCCTATGTCTTATGGAGCCTGCTCCATCATTCAATATGATCATGGCTGATCCTCTATCTCAACGCCGTACTCCCGCTCTCTCCCCATACCCCCAGACGCCTTTAGAGTCTAGAAATCTCTATTTCCTTCTTAAATATATTCAGTGACCTGGCCCCCACAGCCTCTGTGGTAGAGAATTCCACAGGTTCACCACCCTCTGGGTGAGGAAGTTTCTCCTCATCTCAGTCCTAAATGGTCCACCCCGTATCCTGAGATTGTGACCCCTTGTTCTAGACCCTCCACCCCAGCCCAGAGGAAACATCATCCCTGCATCCAGTCTGTCCATCCCTGTCAAGAGTTTTATATGCGATCCCCTCTCATTCTCCTAAACTCCAGTACTGTAATTCAAGAAGGATGTGAAGGCACTGGAGAGAGTGAAGGAAAGATTCAAGAGAATGGTTCCAGGGATGAGGAACTTCAGTTACGTGGACAGGTTGGAGAGGTTGGGAGGGTTTTCCTTGGAGAAGAGAAGGTTGAGAGGAGATTTGATCGAGGTGTTCAAAATCACGAGGGGTCTGGACAGAGTTGATAGGGAGAAACTGTTCCCGTTGGGTGAAGGATCAAGAACGAGGGGGACCCAGATTTAAGGTGATTGGTAAAAGAAGCGATGGAGACACGAGGGGAAACTCTTTCACACAGCGAGTGGTTACGGTCTGGAATGCGCTGCCCGAGAGTGTGGTGGAGGCTTTCGAAAGGGAACGGTAGATTATTATCGGAAAAGGGAGGACGTGCCGGGTTATGGGGAGGAGACGACCAGGTGAGTTGCTCCTTCGGAGAGCCGGTACAGACAGGATGGGCCAAACAGCCTCCTTCTGTAAACATTCTATAATCCTGGGAATGCCGGGAGATCAAATACCAGTCGACGACATGCCAAGTCATACACAAACTGCAGGATATGGTGTTAGGAGGTGTGCTGTACCTTCTCACATGGCTGAGAGGCCTACTGGGGCCCGGAATGTTCCAACTTCATGGACTAGCAACAGCAACCTGCATTTATATAGCACCTTTAACTTAGTGAAACATCCCAGGGTGCTTCACAACAGCGATATCAAACAGAATCTTACCCTGAGCCCCATGAGGAGATATTCGGGACAGGCAAACAAAAGCTCGGTCAAAGAGGTCAGTTTTAAGGAGCGTCTTAAAGGAGGAGAGAGAGAGAGAGAGAGAGCGCGAGATATTTAGGGAGGGAATAGCGATGGGAATCGGGGGATGGTCAAGAGGCCAGAATTGGAGGAGCGCAGAGATCTCGGAGGGTTGTAGGAGCTGGAAGAGGTTACAGAGATAGGGAGGGGTGTAGGGGCTGGAGGAGGTTACAGAGATAGGGAGGGGTGTAGGGACTGGAGAAGGTTACAGGGATAGGGAGGGGTGTAGGGGCTGGAGAAGGTTACAGGGATAGGGAGGGGTGTAGGGGCTGGAGGAGGTTACAGAGATAGGGAGGGGTGTAGGGGCTGGGGGAGGTTACACAAATAGGGAGGGGTGTAGGGGCTGGAGGAGGTTACAGAGATAAGGAGGGGTGAGGGCCATGAGGGGAAATAAACATAAGGAAGGAACTAAGATGGGTGTTTATGGTTAATACCAACAAGGCACTGAGATGGACAGGTTTGTCACTATATAACACTGGGGTACAGTGCAGTTGGGGACAGGTCTGTCACTATATAGCACTGGGGCATAGTAATGGTGGACTGTCACTGTATAACATTGTGGTTCAGTATTGGTGGGGACAGGTCTGTCACTGTATAACACTGGGGTACAGTACTGGTGGGGACAGGTCTGTCACTGTATAACACTGGGGTACAGTACTGGTGGGGACAGGTCTGTCACTGTATCACACTGGGGTACAGTACTGGTGGGGACAGGTCTGTCACTGTATAACACTGGGGTACAGTACTGGTGGGGACAGGTCTGTGACTGTATAACACTGGGGTACAGTACTGGTGGGGACGGGTCTGTCACTGTATAACACTGGGGTACAGTACTGGTGGGGACGGGCCTGTCACTGTATAACACTGGTATAAATTTAGGTCGATGGGGGATGGGCGTACGTAGCCACCAATCTCGCGATCTGAAGTCCAGTGACTGAGACAGAATCGAAGAAGAGGAGGTACTTAAAAGGGTTAGCAGTGCTCAAAGCAGGGCGGCCTCCTGCTCCTGATGGGATGGACCTGAGATGACTCGAGGGAAATTGAGGTGCCAACTGTGGCCACAATTTCTGACGCTGGGATAGTGCCGGGTGTTTGGAAGACTGCCAACGTCACATCCCTGTTCCAGAAAAAAAAAAGGGGGGTGTGGGATAAAGCCGGCATCGAGAGGCCATTCAGCCCCTTGATGGGGATGCCTTGGGAGAGGCGACCAAATGAATTTGCACTCGGAAAGGTACACGCTCACAAAGGTCACGCGTGGATTTATTCACGGAAAACCGTGCCCCGCCTGAGCTCCTAGAGGAGGTAACGCAGAAGAGTCCACGAGTTGTGGCGTGGTGGATGCCGTGTACATGGACTTTCGAAAGGACTTTGACCAAGCTGTGTCTTGTCAGCGAGATTAAAGCTCGTGGGGTTTAAGGGACAGTGGATCTAAACTTGGTTTAACAGACAGAAAGGCCAGAGTTGTGGCGAATGGCTGATTTTCAGATCGGGGGGTGGGGGTTGTTGGGGGTGGGGGGGGGGGGGGGGGAGGGGGGGGGTTTACAGTAATATACCCCGGGAATTGGTACACGCTCTGTTTAACATGTGTTAGTGACCTGGACATGGTGGGGGAAAGTTTCAAAGTTTGCTGAGAACACAAAACTGGACGACACTGAGAAGCACCGTTGCAAACTTCAGGAGGACATGGGTCAACATGTGGCAGATGGCATTTTATTTCGGAGGAGTATGGAGCGATATTTGATAGGAAGATTGAGGAGCGACCATACAAAGTGAATGGTACCACTTAAAAAGCGGGTGCAGGATTTAGAGAGACCAGGGAGGTATATGTGCACAAATTGTCAAAGGTGGCAGGACACATTGGAAAAACTGTTTTAGACGTGCTAAACTTTTAAAGATCCATCTCTTGGTAGAACAGAACTTGAATATTGCTGGAAAGAGGGACACGTTGGTGCAGTTAATCCTCTTGCGCTTGTCAGGAACAAACACAAGAACACCAAGCTTGAAACTCTCACAACAATTTATACTGCAGGTGAAAAAGGGGCGCCGATTGGTTGGCAAGCCGACTCTGATTGGCTGAGGCAACAGGAAACTTTATGAAAAACACTGGTTGGGCCTCGGCTGGAGCAGTGAGTCCAATTCTGGGCGCCGCGCTTTAGGAAGGACGTCAAGGGCCTTGGAGAGGGAGATTTACCCAAAACAAGACCAGGGATGAGGGACTCCGTTCATGTGGAGAGACTGGAGAAGCTGGGATTGTTCTCCTTAGAGCAGAGAAGGTAATTCGATAAGAGGCGTTCAAAATCACAAGGGGTCCGGACAGAGCAGACAGAGAGAAACTGTTCCCGTTGGTGGAAGGTTCGAGAACCAGAGGGCCCAGATTTAAGGCGATTGGCAAAAGAAGCAATGGTCTCCTCCTGCGCTGTAACCGTTCTAGGATTCTACCGCTCCCTGAAGTGCCCCGTTTTGGAGAAAATCCAGGGAGTTCTCCCACCAGCTTCCCGACCGAGGCCAACTCGTGTGTGAATGCCAGACTCCCGACAGGGGTGGGGGGGAAATAGACTGTGTCACGGCTGCCCTACAGAAGACGGCTTCACAAGGTGTGGATCTTTTAGCACGAGGGGAGGTTGGCGCGAGGTGCGGTTGTGCTAATGGGACAGGCGGCATTTGCAACGCCACCACACTGGCAGCAGGAAGGCACATCTCCCCACCGTCACACCACTCCTTTCACTCAACAAGACGCCCAGACTGAAACGGGACGCCACAGCGAGGAACAGGAAGAGGCCATTCGGCCCCCTCAATCCTGTTCCCCCAACTCAGTGACTGATCTGTGACCCATCGCCTTCACCCCGTGTCCCTTAATACCTTTGAATAACAAAAATCTCTCAATCTGGGATTGAAATTTAATCGATCCCAGCATCGATCGCCGTTTGTGGAAGAGAGTTCCAAACTTCTCTCACCCTTTGTGTGACCAAGTGTTTCCCAATTTCACTCCCGGAAAGGTCTGGCTCGAATTTTTAGACTCTGTAACCCCCCACCCCCGGTTCCCAGACTCCCCGACCAGCGGGAATAGTTTCTCTCTCTCTCTCGACCCTATCAGTTCCCCGAAATATCTTGAAAACTTTGATCTTAACCTTCTAAAATTCCAGGGAATACAACCCTAGTCTCTCCTCGTGGTTTAACCCTTGCAGGGTGGGGTAAGGTAGCTGACATCGTAGAAACCCCGGGAGCGGCAGGCGTGGGTCGAGGTGGGGGGGAGGTGGAGGGGAGCAACGAGTGGGAATCAGGGGCGCAAGATTGGAGGTGTTGTGGCAGAGAGGGGCAAGGCGGACTCCGATCAAAAGCTTTCAGAATGTCTGTCCCACTAACAAGGATTAGGATCAGGAGGAGGCCATTCGGCCCTTCCATCCTGCTCCATTCTATAGGATCGTGGCTGATCTGGTTGTGGTCTCAACTCCACTTTCCTGCCTGTCCCCCTCCTTAACCCTTGACCCCCCGGTCGATCAGAAATCTCTCTAACTCGGCCTTGAATATATTCAGTGACCCGGCCCCCACTGCTCTCTGGGGTGGGGGAGGGAGAGAATTCCACAGACTGACCACCCTCTGGAGAGGAGAAATTCCTCCTCATCTCCGTCTTCAATGGGAGACCCCTTATTCTGAACCGTGCCCCCCCCGTCCTTGTTCTAGATTCCCCCACGAGGCGGGGGGGAAACATCCTCCCAGCATCCACCCTGTCAAACCCCCCCCTCAGGATCTTATATGTTTCAATAAGGTCACCTCTCATTCTTCTAAACTCCAATGGGTTCAGGGCCCAACCTTTCCTCATAAGACAAACCCCCCTTCATCCCAGGAATCAGCCCCAGTGAACCTTCTCCGAACTGTTTCCAATGCAAGTATATCCCTGCTTAAGCCAGGAGACCAAAACTCCAGTACTCCAGATGTGGCCTCACCCACACCTGGTACAACTGCAGTAAAACCTCCAGAATTTTATACTCCATTCTCCCTGCAATAAACACCAATATTCAATTCACCTCCCTAATCACTTGCTGCATCTGTATACTAACTTCCCCTGATTCATGCACCAGGACACCCAGATCCCTCTGCACCTCAGAGTTCTGCAATCTCTCTCCATTTAAATAACCTGCCGCTTTTCTATTCCTCCGGCCAAAGTGGACAAGCTCACATCTTCCCATCGTTGTACTCCCATCTGCCAAATCTTTGCCCAACCACTTAACCTATCTCTATCCCTCCTTGAGCCCTCTTCACCACTTACTCTCCTACCTGCCTTTGCGTCACCAACAAGTTTAGCTACTGTAAGTTTACCTTTGGGTCAATTTGCAGGGGGATTGTCTGGCATGAGGGGTTGACTGGGACCCGGTCACTGAGTAATGGGTGACATGATTGGCTCGGAAGGAGCGAGGGACTTTGGGCCAATGATTCCTGTGGCTCTCCATCGCAGGGTGGGGGTGACCTCACCTCGCGGCTGGGTCTGCTGTAGACGCATTGATAAAGATTAACCTCTGGGATGGGTCCAGGGCTCCATCCTTGTTGTAACCATGGGACTGGTGTGGCCGGTGGTGGTTGGGAGGGTGGTGGAACGAGAAGGCTGCTGCTTTTACATTACCTAGACCCCACCCCCCCTCCATCTGCACTGACAGCAACCAGTCACCACAATTCACCTTTAGTTGGCCTCAGGACCTTTAGGAGCCACTCCCCCCACGGAGGGGGCTCCATCCATACCCTGAAAGCTATAACCACAGCCAGTGCCAGGAACACTCAGCAGCACCTGTGAGGAGAGGAACTGAGTGAACATTTCCAGGATGTGACCCTTCCTGTCAGACCCGGAATGTTAACCCTGCTGCTCTCGCTCCACACACGCTGCCTGACCTGCCGGCTCTCGCCAGCATTTTCTGTTTAGGTTTCAGATTCCCAGCGTCTGCAGTGTGCTGTTCTGGCACCAGTGCTCTTAAAGGGACAGCTCGGGTCATCGGCGGGATGTGAGGAGCAGGCACCTGACCACGGACAATCTGAACCCCGGGAACGTCAACTGAATAGACGGGAAGTCCATCAAGAACTGTGTGTACTCACAGCAGAGTATTGGAGAGTGTAGAGGGAGCTTTACTCTGTATCTAACCCCGTGCTGTACCTGTCCTGGGAGTGTTTGATGGGGACAGTGTAGAGGGAGCTTTACTCTGTATCTAACCCTGTGCTGTACCTGTCCTGGGAGTGTTTGATGGGGACAGTGTAGAGGGAACTTTACTCTGTATCTAACCCCGTGCTGTACCTGTCCTGGGAGTGTTTGATGGGGACAGTGTAGAGGGAGCTTTACTCTGTATCTAACCCCGTGCTGTACCTGTCCTGGGAGTGTTTGATGGGGACAGTGTAGAGGGAACTTTACTCTGTATCTAACCCCGTGCTGTACCTGTCCTGGGAGTGTTTGATGGGGACAGTGTAGAGGGAGCTTTACTCTGTATCTAACCCCGTGCTGTACCTGTCCTGGGAGTGTTTGATGGGGACAGTGTAGAGGCAGCTTTACTCTGTATCTAACCCCGTGCTGTACCTGTCCTGGGAGTGTTTGATGGGGACAGTGTAGAGGGAGCTTTACTCTGTATCTAACCCCGTGCTGTACCTGTCCTGGGAGTGTTTGATGGGGTCGGTGTAGAGGGAGCTTTACTCTGTATCTAACCCCGTGCTGTACCTGTCCTGGGAGTGTTTGATGGGGAGGGTGTAGAGGGAGCTTTACTCTGTATCTAACCCTGTGCTGTACCTGTCCTGGGAGTGTTTGATGGGGAGGGTGTAGAGGGAGCTTTACTCTGTATCTAACCCCGTGCTGTACCTGTCCTGGGAGTGTTTGATGGGGACAGTGTAGAGGGAGCTTTACTCTGTATCTAACCCCGTGCTGTACCTGTCCTGGGAGTGTTTGATGGGGAGGGTGTAGAGGGAGCTTTACTCTGTATCTAACCCTGTGCTGTACCTGTCCTGGGAGTGTTTGATGGGGACAGTGTCATACCAAACTTTAGTTATTGAAAGTCTCTGGATTGTGGGTAAAATGTTTCTACTAAAATGGTTCTACACTAGGATCAGTTCTCAGTGTGGTGGGTCTGAGAAACTTTGGCTAATGTCCTCCTTTCCATCCATGCGGGGTGCAGGGACAATAACAGAGAGCTGCACTGAGAGTCCACACTGTGAACCATCTCGGGGCTGAAAGGGTTAAATCCCGAGGGCAGGTCACACAGACTCGGCTTGGATTCCCTCGAGTGTGGAAGATTAAGGCGGGGGGATCGAATCGAGGGGCTTAAGATGATCAAAGGATTCGATAGAGAGAAACTTTCCTCTGGTGGGGGTGGGGAGTCGAGAAGCTTAAAATCGGAGCCAGGCCCGTTCAGGGGGGATGTCAGGAAGCACTTCACACACACACACACACAGGGGAGCGGGAATCTGGAACTCTCTCCCCAACACCCCCCAAAAAAAGCTCTTGAGGTTGGGAGGGGGTCAATTGGAAATTTCCAAACGGAGGTGGATAGGTTTTTCTCAGGTGAGGGGGGATTAAGGGTCATGGAACCAAGGCGGGCAGATGGAGTTGAGATACAGATAAGCCATGATCTGATTGAATGGCGGGACAGGCTCGAGGGGCTGAATGGCCTCCTCCTGTTGCTGCAGCCGCTTCTGAAGATATTGCGTTGGGAGAAAGGATTGCCCGAGCACTGACTACCCAGCGGTGCCCCTCCCCAATGGCTTCTGATTAAATGTGATCCCACAGCTCGTTCCATCCTGTCCTCAATGCCCACGTTGCCCCTCTCCAGGCCAGTTTTGCCGGCCAGCGCTCGGGACCGGGACCCCGGGCATTCCCGCAAGCCCCAGGCCGAGTGCCCAACCAGAAAAAAGGGCTTGTGTTTCTCTAGCGCCTTTCCCCGCCTCAGGGTGTGCCCCAAAGCATTTCACAGCCAGTGAAGTCCTTTGTTTATTTTTTTTGGGGAAGTGTAGTCACCGCTGTGATGTAGGAAACGCGGCAGCCAATGTTGCGCACAGCAAGATCCCACAAACAGCAGCCATCAGACAACTTGCTCCACAGGTGTTGGCTGAGGAATAAATATTGGGCTAGGATACTGGGATACGAACTCTTCACTCCCCACCCCCTCTTCCAATAGCAGCCTTGGGATCTTTTACATCCACCCGAGAGGGCGCACAGGGGCCTCCCGTTCAACAATCCTGTTTTAAAACGGCACCTCTGACAGTGCAGCACTCCCTCGGGACTGGCACTGGGAATGTTGGCCCGGATTACGATACGAGAGTCGCTACTTGAGGGACTCGAACCTGCGACCCAAGTGGCTCGGAGGTGAGAGAAGGCGAGCCACGGCTAAAGTTTGGGTTGGGGGCGGGTTGCGGGTGGGGCTCACGGTCGTGCTCCGAGCCCTGACCCCACCCACCAGGCTGGCACTGCACTGTTCTGCCGATGGCTCTTTGGGATGGGTGGGCAATGGGCGATCTACCTGGCTGGCCCCGAGCTTGCATAACAGCCTTGCCAAGCGTTGGCTGGTCACAGCCAAGGGGCCGGAATCGGCACAATGGGCTCTATGTCCTGTGCAAGGCCAGAGAGGAAGGTGATTTACCCTATGCTGTACTGAGGGAGGGCTACATGGGCAGAGGTGGCTCCTTGGCATTCATTACTCCAAGAGAACATTACAACCCACTTCACAGAGGCTTAAATAATGAGTATTTAATTGGTTTCTCTGTCCACTATACAAGACAGGGGTTGGAGGGGGGGGACTTTAATGCACAATCTCCCCTGTCTGATGATGGCAGATCACCGTCTCGACTAAAGGCTGTGCCAAGCTGTTGCCCTCCGTCATTGTGTGGGAGCAATTGATGCCCCCCTCAGTATCTTGGAGGATCAAAGCCACTATCTCAGGTCTTCACCGCCAACCCCCATCCCTCTTGCTGGTTACTGGGAGGCTGAACCAGACTGTTCACACTGTGGCCCATTAGGAGTGGAGTTCCTGGCCCCCCCTCCCCTTCCCCTCTCCATCACCATTTCCAACTCTGTCTCGTCGCTCGTCTCTCCCGTTGCCCCAGCTCTCTCCTCCTGCTGAAGCCTCGGTCCGGGCTCTGCCCTCGACCATTCCAATGCACCCCTGGCTGTTCAACCATCTTCCACCCTCCACAAACTTCAGCCCGTCCAAAACTCTGCTGCCCCCGTGTCCGAACTCGCACTGAGTCCTTGTGGCTCAGTTCATCGCACCCTCGCCTTTGAATCAGAGGGTTGTGGGTTCATATCCCACTCCCGGAAACCAAGAACTGTGATTGTATTCGAAAGAGTTGCAATCTGTGACTGTTGATAACTCGAAAGAGTTTCCCCTATCACCCCCTGTGCTCGCTGACCCACACTGGCTCCCGGTCCGGCAACACCTCCATTTTCAAATTCTCACCCTCGTTTTCAAATCCCTCCTCACCCCCTCCCTATCTCTGTAACCTCCTCCAGCCCCTACACCCCTCCCTATCTCTGTAACCTCCTCCAGCCCCTACACCCCTCCCTATCTCTGTAACCTCCTCCAGCCCCTACACCCCTCCCTATCTCTGTAACCTCCTCCAGCCCCTACACCCCTCCCTATCTCTGTAACCTCCTCCAGCCCCTACACCTCTCCCTATCTCTGTAACCTCCTCCAGCCCCTACACCCCTCCCTATCTCTGTAACCTCCTCCAGCCCCTACACCCCTCCCTATCTCTGTAACCTCCTCCAGCCCCTACACCCCTCCCTATCTCTGTAACCTCCTCCAGCCCCTACACCCCTCCCTATCTCTGTAACCTCCTCCAGCCCCTACACCTCTCCCTATCTCTGTAACCTCCTCCAGCCCCTACACCCCTCCCTATCTCTGTAACCTCCTCCAGCCCCTACACCCCTCCCTATCTCTGTAACCTCCTCCAGCCCCTACACCCTCCCTATCTCTGTAACCTCCTCCAGCCCCTACACCCCTCCCTATCTCTGTAACCTCCTCCAGCCCCTACACCCCTCCCTATCTCTGTAACCTCCTCCAGCCCCTACACCCCTCCCTATCTCTGTAACCTCCTCCAGCCCCTACACCCCTCCCTCTCTGTAACCTCCTCCAGCCCCTACACCCCTCCCTATCTCTGTAACCTCCTCCAGCCCCTACAACCCTCCCTATCTCTGTAACCTCCTCCAGCCCCTACAACCCTCCCTATCTCTGTAACATCCTCCAGCCCCTACACCCCTCCCTATCTCTGTAAACTCCTCCAGCCCCTACACCCCTCCCTATCTCTGTAACCTCTTCCAGCCCCTATACCCCTCCCTATCTCAGTCACCTCCTCCAGCCCCTACACCCCTCCCTATCTCTGTAACCTCCTCCAGCACCCTACACCCCATCCCTACCTCTGTAACCTCCTCCAACCCCTACACCCCTCCCTATCTCTGTAACCTCCTCCAGCCCCCTACACCCCTCCCTATCTCTGTAACCTCCTCCAGCCCCTACAAGCCTCCGAGATCTCTGCGCTCCTCCAATTCCGGCCTCTTGAGCATCCCCCCCGATTCCCATCGCTCCACCATTGGCGGCCGTGCCTTCAGCTGCCTGGGGGGCCCTAAGCTTTGGAATTCCCTCCCTAAACCTCTCCAACTCTCTCTCTCTCTCTCTTCCTTTAGGACACTCCTGAAAACCAACCTCTTTGGCCAAGCTTTTGGTTGCCTGTCCCTAACATCTCCTCCTTCGGCAGGGGGTCAGATTTTATCTGATAGCACTGCTTCGAAGAGTCCTAAGTACGTCGGGAAGACGCGCGGCGACATGGTTAGGGTTATACGGAGATGCCTACCACACATCGCAACGACGGGAGTCAACACAAGCCAGTACCCCTCCCTCCCAATGCATAACTGGGAATGAGGGGCAGACAGGGGAACACACATTCCAGAACTTCATACAAGTTATCTGATGCGCGATTGAAACTTTGAGCAACATGGCACCCCCGCCACCTGCATTGTCCAGCTCACCTTGCCTGCCTACTATCTCTGCCACGTGCTCGGAACTGGGCACCGGGACGCACTCGGTGGTGTTGCAGCTCTTCTTCTTGGCCTCGCCCCCCTCGTAGAGGGCAGCCAGGTAGGTTTCCCGGTGGTGGTGGTGGTTGTGGTGCGGCTGCTGGTGGTGATGGCTGGTGTTGTTGTTGTTGTTGTTGACGTTCTCCTGGTCGTCCTCATTGTCCTCGAGCAGCTCAGCCCCCTCCTGCTCCTCACCCAGCCCCAGCATGGACAACTGGTCCAGGGCGATCTGCAGCGCCCTCTGCTCTTCCTCCAACATCCGGCCCACGCCCAGCCCCATCTCCATCTCCATCTCCACGTCCAGCTCCAGGGTCCCACTCCGGCCCAGCTCCACGCTCCCGTTCCTCTCCATCAGCAGCTCGGAGCTAGGCATGGCTCAGAAACCCCCTCCTCCTCCTCCTCCTTCTCCTTTGCAGCCTCTCCCCAGATTTTCGGCTTCCTTGGGGATTGGACCCCCACGGCCTCCTCCGCTCGCTCGCTCACTCACTCTCTCCAGGCTCCCCACCCCCTCCACCCCCCCACCCCCAGGCAGGGGGGATGAAGACGGGAGGGGAAACCCCCCCAACACCTCAAAAGAAAGAGGGGAGGGAATGGGGGGGGCAGGGGGAGAAAAAGAGTGGAGAGCAAAGCCGCCCAAAGAGAAAAGAAGAGATGAGGGAGAAAGAGGAGGAGAGGGGAGAGGAGGGGAGGAAGGCAAGACCTACCTCAGGAGAGAGGAGGAAAGTGGGAGGAGGAGGAGGAGGAAGAGGGAGGACACAGGATGGATGGAGGAAAAAAGGGATGAAGGGAAGGAGAAAGGGGAAGGAAGGAGGGAGGGGATGGAGAGAGGGGATAGAGGGAAGAAGGGAGGGGAAGGAAGGATAGAGGGAGGGGAAGGAAGGATAGAGGGATGGAGGGAAGGGAATGAAGGATAGAGGGATGGAGGGAAGGGATGGAGGGAAGGAGGGAGGGGATGGAGGGAAGGAGGAAAGGAAGGATAGAGGGAAGGAGGGAGGGGATGGAGGGATAGAGGGAAGGAGGGAGGGGATGGAGGGATAGAGGGAAGGAGGGAGGGGGTGGATGGATAGAGGGAAGGAGGGAGGGGAAGGAAGGATAGAGGGATGGAGGGAAGGAGGGGAAGGAAGGATAGAGGGATGGAGGGGAAGGAAGGATAGAGGGATGGAGGGAAGGAAGGATAGAGGGATGGAGGGAAGGAGGGAGGGGAAGGAAGGACAGAGGGATGGAGGGAAGGAAGGATAGAGGGATGGAGGGAAGGAGGGAGGGGAAGGAAGGATAGAGGGATGGAGGGAAGGAGGGAGGGGAAGGAAGGATAGAGGGATGGAGGGAAGGAGGGAGGGGAAGGAGGAGGGATGAATGGAGACAAAGGGAGTGCGAGAGCGGATGAAATGAAGATGAAAGGCGGCAGGCAGCAGCAATGCCCGGCCTTTCTGAGGGCTTTAGGAAGGTGTCAGTGAGGCCCTTTCCCCTGCAGCACTAACCGGGGATGAAGGTCCAGACTCTCTCCCAGTCTCTCCCTCCCTCCCTTCAGCAACTCTTTTGTTTTAAACCCCCTCTCCTCGCTGCCGCACCAGCTGACGGTGGGCGGCCGCGCGCTGCCCGCCGGGACTTGTAGTCCGGCCCCGGGCCGCCCCGCGCAGGCGCCCAGCCTCCCGCGCGGGCTGCAGGACTACAACCCTTCCCGGCCGGCCCCGCGCCGCCGGCGGTGGGCGGGGCCCCCTGGCCGGCAGCGGAGCACGCCCGGCCGGAAGCGCGGCGCGGCGCACGCCGGGAGCTGTAGGCACAGGCTGGGCCGGCCGGTGGCCAGTGGACTACAGCCCCCAGCCTGCCCCGCGCCGCAGCCCTCCTTTGTTCCTCTGCTGCTTGGCAAAGGCAGCTCTCTCTCTCTTTCTCTCTCTCACACACTCCCTCTCTCCTTTCTCTTTCTTCCTCTCTTGCTTTCTTTCTTTCCTTTTCTCTCCCTTTCTTTCTATCTCTCTCTCTCTTTCTTTCTCCCATTCTCACCCTCTCTTTTTCTACCTCTCTTTCTCTCTCTCACACACTCCCTCTCTCCTTTCTCTTCCTCTCTTGCTTTCTTTCTTTCCTTTTCTCTCCCTTTATTTCTTTCTTTCTCTTTCTATCTCTCTTTCTTTCTCCCATTCTCACCCTCTCTTTTTCTACCTCTCTTTCTCTCTCTCACACACTCCCTCTCTCCTTTCTCATCTCTGCCTCTTTCTTCCTCTCTTGCTTTCTTTCTCTCTCTTTACTCCCTTTCCTCCATTCTCTCCCTCTCTTTTTCTACCTCTCTCTCTCTCACTTTTTCATTGCTTCTCACACTTTCTCTTTATCTCCTTTTTCTCTTTCCCTTCCCCTCTCCCTCCTTCTTTCTCTCCCCCTCTCACTTTCTCCCTCCTTCCATCTCTTCTCATTCTCTCTCCTCCAGCTATCTTTATCTGATCCGTCCGGTTCTTTTCCCCCTCTCTGTTTCCCTCTCTTGCCTCTTTCAGTCTTTTTCCAGCTCTCTTTCTCCGCCTCCCTCCCTCTGCTCTGTCTTCCTATTTTTCTTTCCCTTTCTGCATCATTTCTTTCCCCCTCTTTCCTTCCCTCCCTCTTTCTCACCCTTTTTCACTCTTCTCCTCTCGCTATCTCTCACTTTCCTTTTGCTTTTTTCTCCCTCGTGTTCTTTTTGTCTTTCCTCTCTTCCTCGTCCCTTTCATTCTTTCTCTCCCTCTCTCTTTCTCTCCCCCTCTCTGGTTCTCCCTTTCTCTTCCTAACATTCTTCCCCTCTCTTCTTTAACTGCCTTTCCTTCTCTTCCTCGGTTTCTTTCTCTCGCTCCCTATTTTCTTTCTCACTTTCTCCCTCTTCATTTCTCTCCCCTCCCTTTCTCACCTTCTCCCTCTCTCTCTCTATTGTTCTTCCTTTCTCTCCCTCTCTATTTCACTCTCACTCCCTCTCTTTCCCTCCCCTTTTTCTCTCCCTCTGTCTTTCTTTCTCTCACCGCATAGTTGCCTTGCTGAAAATAATCGGTGATTTGCTAGCCTGTTTTGACATTTGCTAAACACCTCACACCCACTACTTTGGGAAGGCTTTGGCTCCTTGATGCATTTGGCACTGGTTGCACAGCACTGGCCATCTCCCTAGGGCATCAACACTTTTGAAAGTTCCTATTGAATCTGCTACCACTGCCCTTTCAGGCAGCGCCTTCCAGATCACAACAACTGCAAAAAAGAGCAAAATTCCCCCTCTTTTTGTCAATTGTCTTAAATCTGAGTCACAAAAACATACAAATTAACAGCAGGAGGAGGCCATTTGGCCCCTCGAGCCTGCTCCATTCTATAATATCGTGGCTGATCTGATTGTGGCCTTAACTCCACTTTCCTGTCTGTCCCCCTCCATAACCCTGGACCCCCCCGGTCGATCAGAAATCTCTCTAACTCGGCCTTGAATATATTCAGTCACCCGGCCCCCACTGCTCTCTGGGAGGGGGGGAGAGAATTCCACAGACTGACCACCCTCTGAGAGAAGAAATTCCTCTTCATCTCCGCCTTCAATGGGAGACCCCTTATTCTGAAACTGTGCCCCCCCCCTCCTCGTTCTAGATTCCCCCATGAAGGGGAAACATCCTCCCAGCATCCACCCTGTCAAACCCCCCCATCAGGATCTTATATGTTTCAATAAGGTCACCTCTCATTCTTCTAAACTCCAGTGGGTACAGGCCCAACCTGCTCAACCTTATTTACTCTATCCATAGAAACCAGGAGCAGGAGTAGGCCATTCGGCCCTTCGAGCCTGCTCCGCCATTCATTATGATCATTGGCTGATCATCCAACTCAATAGCCTGCTCCCACTTTCTCCCCATGCCGTTTGACCCCTTTTGCCCCAAGAGCTATATCTAACTCCTTCTGGAAAACACACAATGTTTTGGTCTCAACTACTTTCTGTGGTAACGAATTCCACAGGCTCCCCACTCTCTGGGTGAAGAAATTTCTCCTCATCTCAGTCCTAAAGGGTCTACCCCGTATCCTCAGACTGTGACCCCTGGTTCTGGACGCCCCCACCATCGGGAACATCCTTCCTGCATCTACCCTGTCTAGTCCTGTTAGAATTGTATAGGTTGCTATGAGACCCCCCTCATTCTTCTGAACTTTAGCGAATATAATCCTGATTTTGAACACCTCGATTCAATCTCCCCCTTAACCTTCTCCGCTCTAAGGAGAACAATCCCAGCTTCTCCCAGTCTCTCCACATGAACTGAAGTCCCTCATCCCTGGTCCCATTCGGGGTAAATCTCCCTCCCGCACCCTCTCCGAGGCCCTTGACATCCTCCCTAAAGTGCAGGGGGCCGGAATTGGACACAGTACTCCAGCCAGGGCCTATCCAATGATTCAGACTGGTTTACGGTAAGCAGATCTAATGTTGGGGAGATCATTCTTGCAGTAACTGTGCACAGCACTGGACTCCATAGCTACAGAAAAAGGAGGGAGGGAGACACATAGACACAATGAGGAAAGCGCAATAAAGATTCACGAGGACAATACCATAATGGAGAGGTTTTCCAGATCAGACTGGCTCTTTTCTCCAGAATACAGATTGCTGGGGATGTGGGTGGGGGTTAGGGAGTGCACTGATCCTTTAAGACAATGAAATAGTTTCGATAGGGTAAACACAGAGGTGATGTTTCCACTTGGGGGTGGTGGGGTGAGAGAGCAGAATGAAGGGGCTGTCAATATAAGAAAGGCGCTAATACACCCAATGGGGAATTCAGGAGAAGTTTCTTCACCCAGAGAGTGGGGAGAATGTGGGACTCGCTCCCACGGGAGCGGGGAGAGTGTGGGACTCGCTCCCGCGGGGAGCGGGGAGAACGTGGGACTCGCTCCCGCAGGGAGCGGGGAGAATGTGGGACTCGCTCCCACGGGGAGCGGGGAGAATGTGGGACTCGCTCCCACGGGGAGCGGGGAGAATGTGGGACTCGCTCCCACAGGGAATGGGGAGAATGTGGGACTCGCTCCCATGGGGAGCGGGGAGAATGTGGGACTCGCTCCCATGGGGAGCGGGGGAGAATGTGGGACTCGCTCCCGCGGGGAGCGGGGAGAATGTGGGACTCGCTCCCACGGGGAGCGGGGAGAATGTGGGACTCGCTCCCACAGGGAGTGGTTGAGGTGAATCGCAGAGATGGATGTGTGGTTGTGGCTCTGTATACCGTGGATAGAGTGTTGGACTTCTAGCCAATAACAGGCAAGGTATTCAAAGGTTGCAGGTTCAAGTCCAACCAAGGGAAGGTGTCAAATCGAGCTTCGCATTTTTTTGGAAGAGTGTAGGCCTTAAAGTCAGGAGTGAAATTAGGAAACATTACTCCACAGAAATGGTTGGAGAGATTTGGAACTAGATGCGAGCTCAATTGTTGACTTTAAACCCAAGGTTGGTACTTTTTGGTTGACCACAGGTGTGAAGGCAGGTGGGCAAAGGCGGGTTAGAAGGAGCTCGGAAGAGCAGCCATGATCTCGTTGAATGGCAGAACAGGCTGAAGGGGCCGAATGGCCTCCCTCTGCCCCTCTGTCTTCCTAAGGGGAGGCTGGAGAAAGGAATCAAAGGCTAGGTTGAGAGGGTGAGACCAAGAGGAGGGCGTGAGTTCCGGCAGGGCCGAATGGCCTGCTTCTGTGCTGTACGTTGTCAGTAATTCAATGTAAAATGATGAGACCCTTTGAGATAGGAGGGTTTACTCATGGGGCCGACACACTGTCTGGTGTGAAAGGGTGGATGTGCTAGTGGCTTAGGGTGGAATTTCCTGATGTGAAAAGGCAGCTGGGCCTCACCAGCAGAACCAGCTCTTGCCCGAATTCGCCTCAGCACTCACCAAATTGGAGGGACGATCTCAGTAAATTTGGATGGGGCAGCGAGAGGCAGAGCACTGCGCATATTCTCCTTTGCTCTTCCCTCCGTATCAGTAGCTTGTGGGTACGAGTCCCCGTTCCAGGCACTGGATCCCATAATCCAGGCCGACGCTCCCAGTGCCAGTAATGAGGGAGTGCCGCACTGTCGGAGGGTCAGTGCTGAGGGAGTGCCGCACTGTCGGAGGGTCAGAGCTGAGGGAGAGCCACACTGTCGGAGGGTCAGTGTTGAGGGAGTGCCGCACTGTCGGAGGGTCAGTGCTGAGGGAGCGCCGCACTGTCGGAGGGTCAGTACTGAGGGAGAGCCGCACTGTCGGACAGTCAGTGCTGAGGGAGCACCACACTGTCGGAGGG
The DNA here is from genome assembly GCF_964194155.1 of Cetorhinus maximus. Classification (NCBI taxonomy): domain Eukaryota; kingdom Metazoa; phylum Chordata; class Chondrichthyes; order Lamniformes; family Cetorhinidae; genus Cetorhinus; species Cetorhinus maximus. Next base: position 50,303 of record NW_027596873.1, read on the forward strand.
TCAGTACTGAGGGAGCGCCGCACTGTCGGAGGGTCAGTACTGAGGGAGCGCCGCACTGTCAGAGGGTCAGTACTGAGGGAGTGCCGCACTGTCGGAGGGTCAGTACTGAGGGAGTGCCGCACTGTCGGAGGGTCAGTGCTGAGGGAGCGCCGCACTGTCGGAGGGTCAGTGCTGAGGGAGCGCCGCACTGTCGGAGGGTCAGTACTGAGGGAGCGCCGCACTGTCGGAGGGTCAGTACTGAGGGAGAGCCACACTGTCGGAGAGTCAGTGCTGAGGGAGCACCACACTGTCGGAGGGTCAGTACTGAGGGAGAGACACACTGTCGGAGAGTCAGTACTGAGGGAGCACCACACTGTCGGAGGGTCAGGACTGAGGGAGCACCGCACTGTCAGAGGGTCAGAACTGAGGGAGAGCCGCGCTGTCGGAGGGTCAGTACAGAGGAAGCGCCGCACTGTCGGAGGGTCAGTGCTAAAGGAGTGCCGCACTGTCGGAGGGTCAGTACTGAGGGAGCGCCGCACTGTCGGAGGGTCAGTACTGAGGGAGCGCCGCACTGTCGGAGGGTCAGTACAGAGGGAGCGCCGCACTGTCGGAGGGTCAGTACTGATGGAGAGCCGCACTGTCGGAGGGCCAGTACTGAGCGAGAGCCGCACTGTCGGAGGGTCAGTACTGAGGGAGAGCCGCACTGTCGGAGGGTCAGTTCTGAGGGACTGAGGCACTGTTGGAGGGTCAGTACTGAGGAAGAACCACACTGTCGGCGGGTCAGTACTGAGGGAGCGCCGCACTGTCAGAGGGTCAATAATGAGGGAGTGCGGCACTGTCGGAGGGTCAGTACTGAGGGAGAACCACACTGTCGGAGGGTCAGTACTGAGGGAAAGCCACACGGTCAGAGGGTCAGTACTGAGGCAGCGCCGCACTGTTGGAGGGTCAGTGCTGAGGGAGCGCCGCACTGTCGGAGGGTCAATACTGAGGGAGCAGCGCACTGTCGGAGGGTCAGTACTGAGGGAGCGCCGCACTGTCGGAGGGTCAGTACTGAGGGAGAGCTGCACTGTCGGAGGATCAGTACTGAGGGAGAGCCGCACTGTCGGAGGGTCAGTACTGAGGGAGTGCCGCACTGTCGGAGGGTCAGTACTAGGGGAGCGCCGCACTGTCGGAGGATCGGTACTGAGGGAGCGCCGCACTGTCGGAGGGTCAGTACTGAGGGAGAACCGCACAGTCGGAGGGTCAGTACTGAGGGAGAGCCACACTGTCTGAGGGTCAGTACTGAGGGAGTGCGGCACTATCGGAGGGTCAGTACTGAGGGAGAACCACACTGTCGGAGGGTCAGTACTGAGGGAGAGCCACACTGTCGGACGGTCAGTACTGAGGGAAAGCCGCACGGTCGGAGGTCAGTACTGAGGGAGAGCCGCACTGTCGGAGGGTCAGTACTGAGGGAGAGCCACACTGTCGGAGGGCCAGTACTGAGGGAGAGCCGCACTGTCAGAGGGTCAGTACTGAGGGAGTGCCGCACTGTCGGAGGGTCAGTACTGAGGGAGAGCCGCCCTGTCGGAGGGTCAGTACTGAGGGAGTGCGGCACTGTCGGAGGGTCAGTAATGAGGGAGAACCACACTGTCGGAGGGTCAGTACTGAGGGAGAGCCACACTGTCGGAGGGTCAGTACTGAGGGAGAGCCGCACTGTCGGAGGTCAGTACTGAGGGAGAGCCGCACTGTCGGAGGGTCAGTACTGAGGGAGAACCACACTGTCGGAGGGTCAGTGATGAGGGAGTGCCGCACTGTCGGAGGGTCAGTACTGAGGGAGTGCCGCACTGTCGGAGGGTCAGTGCTGAGGGAGTGCTGCACTGTCGGAGAGTCAGTACTGAGGGAGCGCCGCACTGTCGGAGGATCAGTACTGAGGGAGAGCCACACTGTCGGAGAGTCAATACTGAGTGAGCACCACAGTGTCGGAGGGTCATTACTGAGGGAGCACCGCACTGTCAGAGGGTCAGTACTGAGGGAGAGCCGCACTGTCAGAGGGTCAGTACTGAGGGAGCGCCGCACTGTCGGAGGGTCAGTGCTGAAGAAGTGCCGCACTGTCGGAGGGTGAGTACTGAGGGAGCGCCGCACTGTCGGAGGGTCAGTACTGAAGGAGAGCCACACTGTCGGAGGGTCAGTACTGAGGGAGCGCCGCACTGTCGGAGGGTCAGTGCCGAGGGGGCGCCGCACTATCGGAGGGTCAGTACTGAGGGAGCACCGCACTGTCGGAGGGTCAGTACTGAGGGAGCACCGCACTGTCGGAGGATCAGTACTGAGGGAGAGCCACACTGTCGGAGAGTCAATACTGAGGGAGCACCACAGTGTCGGAGGGTCATTACTGAGGGAGCACCGCACTGTCAGAGGGTCAGTACTGAGGGAGAGCCGCACTGTCAGAGGGTCAGTACTGAGGGAGTGCCGCACTGTCGGAGGGTCAGTGCTGAAGAAGTGCCGCACTGTCGGAGGGTGAGTACTGAGGGAGCGCCGCACTGTCGGAGGGTCAGTACTGAAGGAGAGCCACACTGTCGGAGGGTCAGTACTGAGGGAGCGCCGCACTGTCGGAGGGTCAGTGCCGAGGGAGCGCCGCACTGTCGGAGGGTCAGTACTGAGGGAGCACCGCACTGTCGGAGGGTCAGTACTGAGGGAGCACCGCACTGTCGGAGGGTCAGTACTGAGGGAGCGCCGCACTGTCAGAGGGTCAGTACTGAGGGAGCGCCGCGCTGTGGGAGGGTCAGTACTGAGGGAGCGCCGCACTGTCGGAGGGTCAGAACTGAGGGAGCGCCGCACTGTCGGAGGGTCAGTACTGAGGGAGTGCCGCACTGTCGGAGGGTCAGTACTGAGGGAGAGACACACTGTCGGAGAGTCAGTACTGAGGGAGCACCACACTGTCGGAGGGTCAGTACTGAGGGAGCACCGCACTGTCAGAGGGTCAGAACTGAGGGAGAGCCGCGCTGTCGGAGGGTCAGTACAGAGGGAGCGCCGCACTGTGGGAGGGTCAGTGCTAAAGGAGTGCCGCACTGTCGGAGGGTCAGTACTGGGGGAGAGCCTCACTGTCGGAGGGTCAGTACTGAGGGAGCGTCGCACTGTCGGAGGGCCAGTACTGAGCGAGAGCCGCACTGTCGGAGGGTCAGTACTGCGGGAGAGCCGCACTGTCTGAGGGTCAGTTCTGAGGGACTGAGGCACTGTTGGAGGGTCAGTACTGAGGAAGAACCACACTGTCGGCGGGTCAGTACTGAGGGAGCGCCGCACTGTCAGAGGGTCAATAATGAGGGAGTGCGGCACTGTCGGAGGGTCAGTACTGAGGGAGAACCACACTGTCGGAGGGTCAGTACTGAGGGAAAGCCACACGGTCAGAGGGTCAGTACTGAGGCAGCGCCGCACTGTTGGAGGGTCAGTGCTGAGGGAGCGCCGCACTGTCGGAGGGTCAATACTGAGGGAGCAGTGCACTGTCGGAGGGTCAGTACTGAGGGAGCGCCGCACTGTCGGAGGGTCAGTACTGAGGGAGTGCCGCACTGTCGGAGGGTCATTGCTGAGGGAGAGCTACACTGTCAGAGGGTCAGTAGTGAGGGAGTGTCGCACTGTCGGAGGGTCAGTACTGAGGGAGCGCCGCACTGTCGGAGGGTCAGTACTGAGGGAGAGCTGCACTGTTGGAGGATCAGTACTGAGGGAGAGCCACACTGTCGTAGGGTCAGTACTGAGGGAGTGCCGCACTGTCGGAGGGTCAGTACTAGGGGAGCGCCGCACTGTCGGAGGGTCAGTACTGAGGGAGAACCGCACAGTCGGAGGGTCAGTACTGAGGGAGAGCCACACTGTCTGAGGGTCAGTACTGAGGGAGTGCGGCACTGTCGGAGGGTCAGTACTGAGGGAGAACCACACTGTCGGAGGGTCAGTACTGAGGGAGAGCCACACTGTCAGAGGGTCAGTAGTGAGGGAGTGTCGCACTGTCGGAGGGTCAGTACTGAGGGAGCGCCGCACTGTCAGAGGGTCAGTACTGAGGGAGAGCTGCACTGTTGGAGGATCAGTACTGAGGGAGAGCCGCCCTGTCGGAGGGTCAGTACTGAGGGAGTGCAGCACTGTCGGAGGGTCAGTACTGAGGGAGAACCACACTGTCGGCGGGTCAGTACTGAGGGAGCGCCGCACTGTTAGAGGGTCAATAATGAGGGAGTTCGGCACTGTCGGAGGGTCAGTGCTGAGGGAGAACCACACTGTTGGAGGGTCAGTACTGAGGGAAAGCCACACGGTCGGAGGGTCAGTACTGAGGGAGCGCCGCACTGTTGGAGGGTCAGTGCTGAGGGAGCGCCGCACTGTCGGAGGGTCAGTACTGAGGGAGCGCCGCCCTGTCGGAGGGTCAGTACTGAGGAAGCGCCGCACTGTCGGAGGGTCAGTACTGAGGGAGCGCCACACTGTCGGAGGGTTAGTACTGAGGGAGCGCCGCACTGTCGGAGGGTCAGTACTGAGGGAGCACCGCACTGTCGGAGGGTCAGTACTGAGGGAGCGCCGCACTGTCGGAGGGTCAGTACTGAGGGAGAGACACACTGTCGGAGAGTCAGTACTGAGGGAGCACCACACTGTCGGAGGGTCAGTACTGAGGGAGCACCGCACTGTCAGAGGGTCAGAACTGAGGGAGAGCCGTGCTGTCGCAGGGTCAGTACAGAGGGAGCGCCGCACTGTCGGAGGGTCAGTGCTAAAGGAGTGCCGCACTGTCGGAGGGTCAGTACTGAGGGAGCGCCGCTCTGTCGGAGGGTCAGTACTGAGGGAGCGCCGCACTGTAGGAGGGTCAGTACTGAGGGAGCGCCGCACTGTCGGGGGGTCAGTACTGATGGAGAGCCGCACTGTAAGAGGGTCAGTACTGGGGGAGAGCCTCACTGTCGGAGGGTCAGTACTGAGGGAGCGTCGCACTGTCGGAGGGCCAGTACTGAGCGAGAGCCGCACTGTCGGAGGGTCAGTACTGAGGGAGAGCCGCACTGTCGGAGGGTCAGTTCTGAGGGACTGAGGCACTGTTGGAGGGTCAGTACTGAGGGAGAACCACACTGTCGGCGGGTCAGTACTGAGGGAGTGCCGCACTGTCAGAGGGTCAATAATGAGGGAGTGCGGCACTGTCGGAGGGTCAGTAATGAGGGAGAACCACACTGTCGGAGGGTCAGTACTGAGGGAGAGCCACACTGTCGGAGGGTCAGTACTGAGGGAGAGCCGCACTGTCGGAGGTCAGTACTGAGGGAGAGCCGCACTGTCGGAGGGTCAGTACTGAGGGAGAACCACACTGTCGGAGGGTCAGTGATGAGGGAGTGCCGCACTGTCGGAGGGTCAGTACTGAGGGAGTGCCGCACTGTCGGAGGGTCAGTGCTGAGGGAGTGCTGCACTGTCGGAGAGTCAGTACTGAGGGAGCGCCGCACTGTCGGAGGATCAGTACTGAGGGAGAGCCACACTGTCGGAGAGTCAATACTGAGTGAGCACCACAGTGTCGGAGGGTCATTACTGAGGGAGCACCGCACTGTCAGAGGGTCAGTACTGAGGGAGAGCCGCACTGTCAGAGGGTCAGTACTGAGGGAGCGCCGCACTGTCGGAGGGTCAGTGCTGAAGAAGTGCCGCACTGTCGGAGGGTGAGTACTGAGGGAGCGCCGCACTGTCGGAGGGTCAGTACTGAAGGAGAGCCACACTGTCGGAGGGTCAGTACTGAGGGAGCGCCGCACTGTCGGAGGGTCAGTGCCGAGGGGGCGCCGCACTATCGGAGGGTCAGTACTGAGGGAGCACCGCACTGTCGGAGGGTCAGTACTGAGGGAGCACCGCACTGTCGGAGGATCAGTACTGAGGGAGAGCCACACTGTCGGAGAGTCAATACTGAGGGAGCACCACAGTGTCGGAGGGTCATTACTGAGGGAGCACCGCACTGTCAGAGGGTCAGTACTGAGGGAGAGCCGCACTGTCAGAGGGTCAGTACTGAGGGAGTGCCGCACTGTCGGAGGGTCAGTGCTGAAGAAGTGCCGCACTGTCGGAGGGTGAGTACTGAGGGAGCGCCGCACTGTCGGAGGGTCAGTACTGAAGGAGAGCCACACTGTCGGAGGGTCAGTACTGAGGGAGCGCCGCACTGTCGGAGGGTCAGTGCCGAGGGAGCGCCGCACTGTCGGAGGGTCAGTACTGAGGGAGCACCGCACTGTCGGAGGGTCAGTACTGAGGGAGCACCGCACTGTCGGAGGGTCAGTACTGAGGGAGCGCCGCACTGTCAGAGGGTCAGTACTGAGGGAGCGCCGCGCTGTGGGAGGGTCAGTACTGAGGGAGCGCCGCACTGTCGGAGGGTCAGAACTGAGGGAGCGCCGCACTGTCGGAGGGTCAGTACTGAGGGAGTGCCGCACTGTCGGAGGGTCAGTACTGAGGGAGAGACACACTGTCGGAGAGTCAGTACTGAGGGAGCACCACACTGTCGGAGGGTCAGTACTGAGGGAGCACCGCACTGTCAGAGGGTCAGAACTGAGGGAGAGCCGCGCTGTCGGAGGGTCAGTACAGAGGGAGCGCCGCACTGTGGGAGGGTCAGTGCTAAAGGAGTGCCGCACTGTCGGAGGGTCAGTACTGGGGGAGAGCCTCACTGTCGGAGGGTCAGTACTGAGGGAGCGTCGCACTGTCGGAGGGCCAGTACTGAGCGAGAGCCGCACTGTCGGAGGGTCAGTACTGCGGGAGAGCCGCACTGTCTGAGGGTCAGTTCTGAGGGACTGAGGCACTGTCGGCGGGTCAGTACTGAGGGAGCGCCGCACTGTCAGAGGGTCAATAATGAGGGAGTGCGGCACTGTCGGAGGGTCAGTACTGAGGGAGAACCACACTGTCGGAGGGTCAGTACTGAGGGAAAGCCACACGGTCAGAGGGTCAGTACTGAGGCAGCGCCGCACTGTTGGAGGGTCAGTGCTGAGGGAGCGCCGCACTGTCGGAGGGTCAATACTGAGGGAGCAGTGCACTGTCGGAGGGTCAGTACTGAGGGAGCGCCGCACTGTCGGAGGGTCAGTACTGAGGGAGTGCCGCACTGTCGGAGGGTCATTGCTGAGGGAGAGCTACACTGTCAGAGGGTCAGTAGTGAGGGAGTGTCGCACTGTCGGAGGGTCAGTACTGAGGGAGCGCCGCACTGTCGGAGGGTCAGTACTGAGGGAGAGCTGCACTGTTGGAGGATCAGTACTGAGGGAGAGCCACACTGTCGTAGGGTCAGTACTGAGGGAGTGCCGCACTGTCGGAGGGTCAGTACTAGGGGAGCGCCGCACTGTCGGAGGGTCAGTACTGAGGGAGAACCGCACAGTCGGAGGGTCAGTACTGAGGGAGAGCCACACTGTCTGAGGGTCAGTACTGAGGGAGTGCGGCACTGTCGGAGGGTCAGTACTGAGGGAGAACCACACTGTCGGAGGGTCAGTACTGAGGGAGAGCCACACTGTCAGAGGGTCAGTAGTGAGGGAGTGTCGCACTGTCGGAGGGTCAGTACTGAGGGAGCGCCGCACTGTCAGAGGGTCAGTACTGAGGGAGAGCTGCACTGTTGGAGGATCAGTACTGAGGGAGAGCCGCCCTGTCGGAGGGTCAGTACTGAGGGAGTGCAGCACTGTCGGAGGGTCAGTACTGAGGGAGAACCACACTGTCGGCGGGTCAGTACTGAGGGAGCGCCGCACTGTTAGAGGGTCAATAATGAGGGAGTTCGGCACTGTCGGAGGGTCAGTGCTGAGGGAGAACCACACTGTTGGAGGGTCAGTACTGAGGGAAAGCCACACGGTCGGAGGGTCAGTACTGAGGGAGCGCCGCACTGTTGGAGGGTCAGTGCTGAGGGAGCGCCGCACTGTCGGAGGGTCAGTACTGAGGGAGCGCCGCCCTGTCGGAGGGTCAGTACTGAGGAAGCGCCGCACTGTCGGAGGGTCAGTACTGAGGGAGCGCCACACTGTCGGAGGGTTAGTACTGAGGGAGCGCCGCACTGTCGGAGGGTCAGTACTGAGGGAGCACCGCACTGTCGGAGGGTCAGTACTGAGGGAGCGCCGCACTGTCGGAGGGTCAGTACTGAGGGAGAGACACACTGTCGGAGAGTCAGTACTGAGGGAGCACCACACTGTCGGAGGGTCAGTACTGAGGGAGCACCGCACTGTCGCAGGGTCAGTACAGAGGGAGCGCCGCACTGTCGGAGGGTCAGTGCTAAAGGAGTGCCGCACTGTCGGAGGGTCAGTACTGAGGGAGCGCCGCTCTGTCGGAGGGTCAGTACTGAGGGAGCGCCGCACTGTAGGAGGGTCAGTACTGAGGGAGCGCCGCACTGTCGGGGGGTCAGTACTGATGGAGAGCCGCACTGTAAGAGGGTCAGTACTGGGGGAGAGCCTCACTGTCGGAGGGTCAGTACTGAGGGAGCGTCGCACTGTCGGAGGGCCAGTACTGAGCGAGAGCCGCACTGTCGGAGGGTCAGTACTGAGGGAGAGCCGCACTGTCGGAGGGTCAGTTCTGAGGGACTGAGGCACTGTTGGAGGGTCAGTACTGAGGGAGAACCACACTGTCGGCGGGTCAGTACTGAGGGAGTGCCGCACTGTCAGAGGGTCAATAATGAGGGAGTGCGGCACTGTCGGAGGGTCGGTACTGAGGGAGAACAACACTGTCGGAGGGTCAGTACTGAGGGAAAGCCACACGGTCAGAGGGTCAGTACTGAGGCAGCGCCGCACTGTTGGAGGGTCAGTGCTGAGGGACCCCCGCACTGTCGGAGGGTCAATACTGAGGGAGCAGCGCACTGTCGGAGGGTCAGTACTGAGGGAGCGCCGCACTGTCGGAGGGTCAGTACTGAGGGAGTGCCGCACTGTCGGAGGGTCATTACTGAGGGAGAGCTACACTGTCAGAGGTCAGTAGTGAGGGAGTGTCGCACTGTCGGAGGGTCAGTACTGAGGGAGTGCAGCACTGTCGGAGGGTCAGTACTGAGGGAGAACCACACTGTCGGCGGGTCAGTACTGAGGGAGCACCGCACTGTTAGAGGGTCAATAATGAGGGAGTTCGGCACTGTCGGAGGGTCAGTGCTGAGGGAGAACCACACTGTTGGAGGGTCAGTACTGAGGGAAAGCCACACGGTCGGAGGGTCAGTACTGAGGGAGCGCCGCACTGTTGGAGGGTCAGTGCTGAGGGAGCGCCGCACTGTCGTAGGGTCTGTACTGAGGGAGAGCCGCACTGTCGGAGGGTCAGTACTGAGGGAGTGCCGCGCTGTCGGAGGGTCAGTACTGAGGGAGAGCCGCCCTGTCGGAGGGTCAGTACTGAGGGAGTGCAGCACTGTCGGAGGGTCAGTACTGAGGGAGAACCACACTGTCGGCGGGTCAGTACTGAGGGAGCGCCGCACTGTCGGAGGGTCAGTGCTGAGGGAGTGCCGCACTGTCTGAGGGTCAGTGCTGAGGGAGCGCCGCACTGTCGGAGGGTCAGTACTGAGGGAGCGCCGCACTGTCGGAGGGTCAGTACTGAGCGAGCGCCGCACTGTCGGAGGGTCAGTACTGAGGGAGCTCCGCACTGTCGGAGGGTCAGTACTGAGCGAGCGCCGCACTGTCGGAGGGTCAGTACTGAGGGAGCGCCGCCCTGTCGGAGGGTCAGTACTGAGGAAGCGCCGCACTGTCGGAGGGTCAGTACTGAGGGAGCGCCGCACTGTCGGAGGGTTAGTACTGAGGGAGCGCCGCACTGTCGGAGGGTCAGTACTGAGGGAGCACCGCACTGTCGGAGGGTCAGTACTGAGGGAGCGCCGCACTGTCGGAGGGTCAGTACTGAGGGAGAGACACACTGTCGGAGAGTCAGTACTGAGGGAGCACCACACTGTCGGAGGGTCAGTACTGAGGGAGCACCGCACTGTCAGAGGGTCAGAACTGAGGGAGAGCCGCGCTGTCGGAGGGTCAGTACAGAGGGAGCGCCGCACTGTCGGAGGGTCAGTGCTAAAGGAGTGCCGCACTGTCGGAGGGTCAGTACTGAGGGAGCGCCGCTCTGTCGGAGGGTCAGTACTGAGGGAGCGCCGCACTGTAGGAGGGTCAGTACTGAGGGAGCGCCGCACTGTCGGGGGGTCAGTACTGATGGAGAGCCGCACTGTAAGAGGGTCAGTACTGGGGGAGAGCCTCACTGTCGGAGGGTCAGTACTGAGGGAGCGTCGCACTGTCGGAGGGCCAGTACTGAGCGAGAGCCGCACTGTCGGAGGGTCAGTACTGAGGGAGAGCCGCACTGTCGGAGGGTCAGTTCTGAGGGACTGAGGCACTGTTGGAGGGTCAGTACTGAGGGAGAACCACACTGTCGGCGGGTCAGTACTGAGGGAGTGCCGCACTGTCAGAGGGTCAATAATGAGGGAGTGCGGCACTGTCGGAGGGTCGGTACTGAGGGAGAACAACACTGTCGGAGGGTCAGTACTGAGGGAAAGCCACACGGTCAGAGGGTCAGTACTGAGGCAGCGCCGCACTGTTGGAGGGTCAGTGCTGAGGGACCCCCGCACTGTCGGAGGGTCAATACTGAGGGAGCAGCGCACTGTCGGAGGGTCAGTACTGAGGGAGCGCCGCACTGTCGGAGGGTCAGTACTGAGGGAGTGCCGCACTGTCGGAGGGTCATTACTGAGGGAGAGCTACACTGTCAGAGGTCAGTAGTGAGGGAGTGTCGCACTGTCGGAGGGTCAGTACTGAGGGAGTGCAGCACTGTCGGAGGGTCAGTACTGAGGGAGAACCACACTGTCGGCGGGTCAGTACTGAGGGAGCGCCGCACTGTTAGAGGGTCAATAATGAGGGAGTTCGGCACTGTCGGAGGGTCAGTGCTGAGGGAGAACCACACTGTTGGAGGGTCAGTACTGAGGGAAAGCCACACGGTCGGAGGGTCAGTACTGAGGGAGCGCCGCACTGTTGGAGGGTCAGTGCTGAGGGAGCGCCGCACTGTCGGAGGGTCTGTACTGAGGGAGCGCCGCACTGTCGGAGGGTCAGTACTGAGGGAGAACCGCACAGTCGGAGGGTCAGTACTGAGGGAGAGCCACACTGTCAGAGGGTCAGTACTGAGGGAGTGCGGCACTGTCGGAGGGTCAGTACTGAGGGAGAACCACACTGTCGGAGGGTCAGTACTGAGGGAGAGCCACACTGTCAGAGGGTCAGTACTGAGGGAGAGCCGCACTGTCGGAGGTCAGTACTGAGGGAGACCCGCACTTTCGGAGGGTCAGTACTGAGGGAGAACCACACTGTCGGAGGGTCAGTGATGAGGGAGTGCCGCACTGTCGGAGGGTCAGTACTGAGGGAGTGCCGCACTGTCGGAGGGTCAGTGCTGAGGGAGTGCCGCACTGTCGGAGGGTCAGTACTGAGGGAGCGCCGCACTGTCGGAGGGTCAGTACTGAGGGAGAACCACACTGTCGGAGGGTCAGTACTGAGGGAGAGCCGCACTGTCGGAGGTCAGTACTGAGGGAGAGCCGCACTTTCGGAGGGTCAGTACTAAGGGAGAACCACACTGTCGGAGGGTCAGTGATGAGGGAGTGCCGCACTGTTGGAGGGTCAGTACTGAGGGAGTGCCGCACTGTCGGAGGGTCAGTGCTGAGGGAGTGCCGCACTGTCGGAGGGTCAGTACTGAGGGAGCGCCGCACTGTCGGAGGGTCAGTACTGAGGGAGCGCCGCACTGTCGGAGGGTCAGTGCTGAAGAAGCGCCGCACTGTCGGAAGGTCAGTACTGAGGGAGCGCCGCACTGTCAGAGGGTCAGTACTGAGGGAGCGCCGCGCTGTCGGAGGGTCAGTACTGAGGGAGCGCCTCACTGTCGGAGGGTCAGAACTGAGGGAGCGCCGCACTGTCGGAGGGTCAGTACTGAGGGAGCGCCTCACTGTCGGAGGGTCAGAACTGAGGGAGCGCCGCACTGTCGGAGGGTCAGTACTGAGGGAGCGCTGCACTGTCGGAGGGTCAGTACAAGGGGAGCGCCGCACTGTTGGAGGGTCAGTACTGAGGGAGCGCCGCACTGTCGGACGGTCAGTACTGTGTGAGAACCACACTGTTGGAGGGTCAGTACTGAGGGAGCGCCGCAATGTCGGAGTGTCCGTACTGAGGGAGCACTGCACTGTCGGAGGGTCAGTACTGAGGGAGCACCGCACTGTCGGAGGGTCAGTACTGAGGGAGCGCCGCACTGTCAGAGGATCAGTACTGAGGGAGCGCCGCGCTGTGGGAGGGTCAGTACTGAGGGAGCGCCGCACTGTCGGAGGGTCAGTACTGAGGGAGCGCCGCACTGTCAGAGGGTCAGTACTGAGGGAGCGTCGCACTGTCGGAGGTCAGTACTGAGGGAGAGCTGCCCTGTCGGAGGGTCAGTACTGAGGGAGAACCACACTGTCGGAGGGTCAGTGCTGAGGGAGTGCCGTACTGTCGGAGGGTCAGTACTGAGGGAGTACCGCACTGTCGGAGGGTCAGTGCTGAGGGAGTGCCGCACTGTCGGAGAGTCAGTACTGAGGGAGAGCCGCACTGTCGGAGGTTCAGTGCTGAGGGAGTGCCGCACTGTCGGAGGGTCAGTACTGAGGGAGTGCCGCACTGTCGGAGGGTCAGTACTGAGGGAGCGCCGCTCTGTCGGAGGGTCAGTACTGAGGGAGCGCCGTAGTGTCGGAGGGTCAGTACTGACGGAGTGCCGCACTGTCGGAGGGTCAGTACTGAGGGAGTGCCGCACTGCCGGAGGGTCAGTACTGAGGAAGCGCTGCACTGTCGGAGGGTCAGTACTGAGGGAGCGCCGCACTGTCGGAGGGTCAGCGCTGAGGGAGTTCCGCACTGTCGGAGGGTCAGTACTGAGGGAGTTCCGCACTGTCGGAGGGTCAGTACTGAGGGAGCGCCGCACTGTCGGAGGGTCAGTACTGAGGGAGTGCCGCTCTGACGGAGGGTCAGTACTGAGGGAGCGCCGCACTGTCGGAGGGTCAGCGCTGAGGGAGTGCCGCTCTGACGGATGGTCAGTGCTGTCGGACGTGCCGTCTTTCGGGATGATGTTTAACCCTCCTGCTCTCTCAGATGGATGTTGAAGGCTGCACGGCCGCTATTGCAATAATCGTTCTCCCTGCTGTCTTGATCTGCCCCTCTTTGCCTGGCTGCCTGTGGAGTCTTGCTGTGTGTAAATTGGCTGTCAGATTTCTCCCAGTACTTCATTTGCCGTTAAACGCTTTGGGGTGTCCTGAGGTGGTGTTTGGTGCGGTAGAGACGGGAAACCTCCAACCACAATGACAATGGTTCCGACTGCTGCAGCCCTTTGAGAGCTGCAGCACTTTTGATCAACTGCTCTCACACGCCTGTAGCAGCGACAGGGAAATGCCTGTGTCGATTGTGTCTATGTCTCCTTTCCTTCACCAAACATCTTCTGGGTCTAACTGGCCCTGAAGTGTCACATTGCAACACTTAATAACCTGAGCACAGTCGGGGTAAGATTCAAAAATATTACCTGCAGGTACCTGTCCTGGGAGTGTTTGATGGGGACAGTGTAGAGGGAGCTTTACTCTGTATCTAACCCTGTGCTGTACCTGTCCTGGGAGTGTTTGATGGGGACAGTGTAGAGGGAGCTTTGCTCTGTATCTAACCCCGTGCTGTACCTGTCCTGGGAGTGTTTGATGGGGACAGTGTAGAGGGCGCTTTACACTGTATCTAACCCCGTGCTGTACCTGTCCTGGGAGTGTTTAATGGGGACAGTGTAGAGGGCGCTTTACTCTGTATCTAACCCCGTGCTGTACCTGTCCTGGGAGTGTTTAATGGGGACAGTGTAGAGGGAGCTTTACTCTGTATCTAACCCCGTTCTGTACCTGCCCTGGGAGTGTTTGATGGGTCAGTGTAGAGGGAGCTTTACTCTGTATCTAACCGCGTGCTGTACCTGTCCTGGGACTGTTTGATGGGGACAGTGTAGAGGGAGCTTTACTCTGTATCTAACCCTGTGCTGTACCTGTCCTGGGAGTGTTTGATGGGGACAGTGTAGAGGGAGCTTTACTCTGTATCTAACCCCGTGCTGCACCTGTCCTGGGAGTGTTTGATGGGGACAGTGTAGAGGGAGTTTTACTCTGTATCTAACCCCGTGCTGCACCTGTCCTGGGAGTGTTTGATGGGGACAGTGTAGAGGGAGCTTTACTCTGTATCTAACCCCGTGCTGTACCTGTCCTGGGAGTGTTTGATGGGGACAGTGTAGAGGGAACTTTACTCTGTATCTAACCCTGTGCTGTACCTGTCCTGGGAGTGTTTGATGGGGACAGTGTGGAGGGAGCTTTACTCTGTATCTAACCCCGTGCTGTACCTGTCCTGGGAGTGTTTGATGGGGACAGTGTAGAGGGAGTTTTACTCTGTATCTAACCCCGTGCTGCACCTGTCCTGGGAGTGTTTGATGGGGACAGTGTAGAGGGAGCTTTACTCTGTATCTAACCCCGTGCTGTACCTGTCCTGGGAGTGTTTGATGGGGACAATGTAGAGGGAGCTTTACTCTGTATCTAACCCCGTGCTGTACCTGTCCTGGGAGTGTTTGACGGGGACAGTATAGAGGGAGCTTTACTCTGTATCTAACCCCGTGCTGTACCTGTCCTGGGAGTGTTTGATGGGGACAGTGTCGAGGGAGCTTTACTCTGTATCTAACCCCGTGCTGTACCTGTCCTGGGAGTGTTTGATGGGGACAGTGTAGAGGGAGCTTTACTCTGTATCTAACCCCGTGCTGTACCTGTCCTGGGAGTGTTTGATGGGGACAGTGTAGAGGGAGCTTTACTCTGTATCTAACCCCGTGCTGTACCTGTCCTGGGAGTGTTTGATGGGGACAGTGCAGAGGGAGCTTTACTCTGTATCTAACCCCGTGCTGTCCCTGTCCTGGGAGTGTTTTGATGGGGACACTGTAGAGGGAGCTATGAGCTCCATTTTACAATGCTTCCAGTGCACTCCTCGTTCCTCCCTCCTCTGCACTGAGAGAAAGATGTTCTCTAATGAGAATATTGTGCAGCGTTTGTGTGGTTAATGCCCTGGGTGAGGAGGTTAATTGGATGTAATAGGTGATGGTCCCTGGTGATAGTGAGCTAGTTGAGTGTGGCGCCTGGGAGGCGTTCACTAGTGTCTGCTCTGCTGCAACCCATTCCCTATTGCCCTGCTCTAATTGCATTACCACGGAGACAGGGTACAGACTGTAGGCAGAATGGGACCTTCTGCTGGCTGACGTTCCATCTCCTGATAACCCAACCCAACCACAATGCTTGTTCTCTGCTACCCGGAACCTGAACACCTAGGCCCAGTCAGGCAGCTACTTAGAAATCACCCCTTAAACACGGTGCAGCATAGAATTGACAGGACAGCAGCAATCCACACAGCTCAACTGCTCTCTGATGTGGTCTATGCTCCCCTCGAGCCTCCTCCCAACCCCTCTTCATTTACTAATTCGTTCCTTCATGCGATGTGGGTGTTTGTTGCCCATGCCTAATTGCCCCCCTTGAGAAGGTGGTGGGTGAGCTGCCTTCTTGAGCCGCTGCAATCCCTGTGGTGTAGGTACACCCACCGCGCTGTGAGGGAGGGAGTTCCAGGGTTTGAACCCAGCGACAGTGAAGGAACGGCCGATATATTTCCCAAGTCGGGATGGTGAGTGGCTTGGAGGGGAACTTCCAGGTGGTGGGTGTTCCCCATGTGTCTGCTGCCCTTGTCCTTCTAGATGGTAGTGGTCGTGGGTTTGGAAGGTGCTGTCTAAGGAGCCTTGGTGAGTCGCTGCAGTGCATCTTGTAGATGGTACACACACTGCTGCTACTGTGCGTTGGTGGTGGAGGGAGTGAATGTTTGTGGATGGGGTGCCGATCAAGCGGGGCTGCTTTGTCCTGGACGGTGTCGAGCTTCTTGAGTGTTGTGGGAGCTGCACTCATCCAGGCAAGTGGAGAGTATTCCATCACACTCCTGACTTGTGCCTTGTAGATGGTGGACAGGCTTTGGGGAGTCAGGAGGTGAGTTACTCACTGCAGGATTCCCAGCCTCTGACCTGCTCTTGTAGCCACAGTATTTATATGGCTGGTCCAGTTCAGTTTCTGGTCAGCCCTCTTCATATCCTTTCTGCCTCATGAGTTTATCCTTCAGTCCATTGACACTATTCACCTCAACTACAACCGGTGGGAGCGAGTTCCACCTTCTCCCCACCCTCTGGTAATCCTGACTGGATTTACCCGCGGCATTTATGACCCTTAGTTCTGGGCTTAATCAGATGGAAAGATATCTTCTGTTACATTACAACATTGACTGTGTTTCTAAAGTATTTGTTGAGTCATCAGCCCCTTTGAGGTGTCTCTGAAAGGCTATGAAAATAAATGCAAGTCTTATCTTTTCTCTCTAGCTTATCAAATCCCTCTCCCCGTCTCCAACAGACCATTCTCCCCTACCCTGAGCCCCACTTCCCCCTTCAGCCTCTCTTTTCCAGAGATAAGGTTCCCAGGCTGTTTAATCTTTCCTGGCCATTATACCCTCTCAGTTCCCGTGTTTATCCTGGCAAACCTTTTTAAGCTTCTCCGGTGAGTTTTCCCCGCAGGATACATTGGCCCTCGGAGGTTGGGCGGGGCACAGATTCACCGGGACGACCCCGGGGCTGAAAGGGTTAAACTCCGAGGACAGGTCACACACAGACTCGGTCTGTATTCCCTCGAGTGTGGAAGATTAAGGGACGATCGAATCGAGGGGTTTAAGATGATTAAAGGATTCGATGGAGAGAAACTGTTTCCTCTGGTCGTGGGTGGGGAGTCCAGAACAAGGGGGCGGAAGCTTAAAATCGGAGCCAGGCCCGTTCAGGGGGGATGTCAGGAAGCACTTCACACACACACACAGAGGGGAGCGGGAATGCGGAACTCTCTCCCCACCACCCCCCAAAAAAAGCTGTCAAGGCTGCGGGATGTGGGAGTTGGGGTGGAATTTGGAAATTTCCAATCTGAGATGGATTGGGTTTTGTTGGACCAGGGTCTCATGGTCACCGTTATGAAATAGATGAGTGAAATTCTGACTGAGTGAGGGCAAATTGGGGTTTGTATTGAATCACCTTTCCCTGTTCAGTTATCACATCCTTTATTACAGATTCTAGCATTTTCCCTACTACTTAAGTCAAACCAACAGGTCTGAAGCTCCCTGTTTTCTCTCCCCCTCCTTAAAAAGTGGGGTTACACTCACAACCATCCAGTCTGCAGGAACCATATCAGAGTCAATAGAATTTTGGAAGATGGTCACCAGTGCATCCACTATCTCTACATCCACCTCTTTCAACACTCTGGGCTATCAATCATTCAGGTCCAGGGGGTTTATCAACTTTTAGTCCCCACTAATTTCTCCAGTGTTACTTTTTTTTTACAAATACTAATTACTTTCATTCCTCAACCTCATTAGTTCCCTGGTTCTCTAGCATTTCTGGGAGGTTTCTTAGTATTTCCTCCCTGTATCGTTTTTATCTGCTATTTCCTTATTCCCCGTTATAAATTCTCCTGTCTCTGTCTGGAATGGACCCACAGGTGTCTTCAGAAATAAAAGCAAAAAAACACTGCGGATGCTGGAAATCCAAAACTAAAAAACAGAAACAGAAACACCTGGAAAAACTCAGCAGGTCTGGGCAGCATCGGCGGAGGAGAGCACAGTTGGCGTTTCGAGAACTCTCTTCTCCGCCGATGCTGCCCAGACCTGCTGAGTTTTTCCAGGTATTTCTGTTTCTGTTTTCGTTCCACATTTGTCTGCACTGGTCTGTTCCTTTTTACATACCCATAGAAACTTTGACAGTCTGTTTTTAATGTCCCTCGCTGGTTTAATTTCATACTCTATTTTCCCTTTCTTAATTCATTTCTTGGTTCTCCTTTGCTGAATTTTAAAATGCTCCCAATCCTAAAAGTGTGAATATAATATTTAATATAATATAATATAAAGCGAGTCTCAGTGACGGTGACCACATGACCATCACCGATTGTCATAAAAACCCCATCTGGTTCACTAATGCCCCCTTTGGGGAGGGAAATCTGCCCTCCTTACCCAGTCTGGCCTACACGTGACTCCAGACCCCACAGCCGCATGGTCGACTCTTAACTGCACCCCCTGAAATGGCCGAGCGAGACCCTCAGCTCCAGGGGGCAATTAGGGACGGGCAACGAAAGCTGGTCTCGCCCCGTCCCACGAAAGGATTTTTTAAAAAATCAACACTTTTCAGTTCTACGGCTTCTTTAACACGACGTTGTCCGAAAATACTTCACGGCAATCAAAAGAAAAAAGAGGTTCCAATTAGGAGGGCTGATTAAAAGCTTGGTCAAGGAGGTTGTAATGGAGTTAAAACCTCACACTATATTTTTGACACCTCGTTATCTCTGAGGAGGCACTAATGACCCCCGTGGCCGCAGAGATCAAATTCAGAGGGAATTATGCAAAGGCCATTTACGTTTCCTAAGCCAGGCCTGGCCAACGGAGGCTACCGGTCTGCTAGGAACAAAGGACCCCTGCAACCTCCTTTCGAATCCTTAATGGTTGAAGCATTAATGATCTCAGGAACCCAGACAAAGGAAAATACATCCTTTGTCAAAACCAAAGTGGACAGGTGTGAGTCATGTGACATGACCCCCCTAGCTGGAAGGACGAGTTACTATGTCTTGCTGTACTGCCATTTTCTACCTAGCAGGCACCTGCTCAGAAAAAAGGGTTCTGTCCGCATCTATACTGTTTGTGCTGGAACTTCTGTACCAACGCCTAGAAGACTAATTCATCTCTATGTGCCTAGCCCATCGTGGAAGTCATCTCTCCAGAAAAAGTGGATTATCCAGCACCAGCCTTCAACCTGCTGACCTCTGTGAAGGAGTACACCATTGGACTTTGATTCTGGACTCAAGTGGAACAATAATTCTGTGGTCTTTGCTCTGTAAATCTTTCTTTTCTCTATCCCTTTTTTATTGTATGAGTGAAAAATAAGGCTAGGTTGCGACCCTCCTCTTGGTGTTTGAGTGCACACGAATAAACTAACCCTTTGAGTTTATCCTATCCAAAATTTGCTAAGGGGTTATTAACAAAATTGGATCACACCCAAAACTGAGGGGCTGGGAAATACGCCACTTCTTATAAAGAGGGAAACAAATCAAAAAACACCTTTCTGTTTACGGACGGATGGTGAGAGGACATATCAGGGCTGTTCTAAATTAAAACCCCTCCTGTCTGTAACAAGGTGGGTTTTAAGGAGCACCTTAAAGGAGGAGAGAGAGAGAGGGGTGGAGAGATTTAGGGAGAGAATTCCAGAGCTCAGGGTCCCAGGCAGCTGAAGGCACGGCCGCCAATGGTGGAGCGATGGGAATCGGGGGATGCTCAAGAGGCCGGAATTGGAGGAGCGCAGAGATCTCGGAGGGTTGTAGGGGCTGGAGGAGGTTACAGAGATAGGGAGGGGTGTAGGGGCTGGAGGAGGTTACAGAGATAGGGAGGGGTGTAGGGGCTGGAGGAGGTTACAGAGATAGAGAGGGATGTAGGGGCTGGAGGAGGTTACAGAGATAGGGAGGGGTGTAGGTGCTGGAGGAGGTTACAGAGATAGGGAGGGGTGTAGGGGCTGGAGGAGGTTACAGAGATAGGGGTGTAGGGGCTGTAGGAGGTTACAGAGATAGGGGTGTAGGGGCTGGAGGAGGTTACAGAGATAGGGGTGTAGGGGCTGGAGGAGGTTACAGAGATAGGGGTGTAGGGGCTGGAGGAGGTTACAGAGATAGGGAGGGGGTGTAGGGGCTGGAGGAGGTTACAGAGATAGGGAGGGGTGTAGGGACTGGAGGAGGTTACAGAGATAGGGAGGGGTGTAGGGGCTGGAGGAGGTTACAGAGATAGGGAGTGGTGTAGGGGCTGGAGGAGGTTACAGATATAGGGGTGTAAGGGCTGGAGGAGGTTACAGAGATAGGGATGGGTGTAGGGGCTGGAGGAGGTTACAGAGATAGGGAGGGGTGTAGGGGCTGGAGGAGGTTACAGAGATAGGGGTGAAGGGGCTGGAGGAGGCTACAGAGATAGGGAGGGGTGTAGAGGCTGGGGGAGGTTACAGAGATAGGGAGGGGTGTAGGGGCTGGAGGAGGTTACAAAGATAGGGGTGTAGGGGCTGGAGGAGGTTACGGAGATAGGGGTGTAGGGGCTGGAGGAGGTTACAGAGATAGGGAGGGGTGTAGGGTCTGGAGGAGGTTACAGAGATAGGGAGGGGTTGTAGGGGGCTGGAGGAGGTTACAGAGATAGGGAGGGGTGTAGGGGCTGGAGGAGGTTACAGAGATAGGGAGGGGTGTAGGGGCTGGAGGAGGTTACAGAGATAGAGAGGGATGTAGGGGCTGGAGGAGGTTACAGAGATAGGGAGGGGTGTAGGTGCTGGAGGAGGTTACAGAAATAGGGAGGGGGTGTAGGGGCTGGAGGAGGTTACAGAGATAGGGAGGGGTGTAGGGACTGGAGGAGGTTACAGAGATAGGGGTGTAGGGGCTGGAGGAGGTTACAGAGATAGGGAGGGGTGTAGGGACTGGAGGAGGTTACAGAGATAGGGAGTGGTGTAGGGGCTGGAGGAGGTTACAGAGATAGGGGTGTAAGGGCTGGAGGAGATTACAGAGATAGGGATGGGTGTAGGGGCTGGAGGAGGTTACAGAGATAGGGAGGGGTGTAGGGGCTGGAGGAGGTTACAGAGATAGGGGTGAAGGGGCTGGAGGAGGTTACGGAGATAGGGGTGTAGGGGCTGGAGGAGGTTACAGAGATAGGGAGGGGGTGTAGGGGCTGGAGGAGGTTACAGAGATAGGGAGGGGTTGTAGGGGGCTGGAGGAGGTTACAGAGATAGGGAGGGGTGTAGGGGCTGGAGGAGGTTACAGAGATAGGGAGGGGTGTAGGTGCTGGAGGAGGTTACAGAGATAGGGAGGGGTGTAGGGGCTGGAGGAGGTTACAGAGATAGGGGTGTAGGGGCTGGAGGAGGTTACAGAGGTAGGGGTGTAGGGGCTGGAGGAGGTTACAGAGATAGGGGTGTAGGGGCTGGAGGAGGTTACAGAGATAGGGGTGTAGGGGCTGGAGGAGGTTACAGAGATAGGGAGGGGGTGTAGGGGCTGGAGGAGGTTACAGAGATAGGGAGGGGTGTAGGGGCTGGAGGAGGTTACAGAGATAGGGAGGGGTGTAGGGGCTGGAGGAGGTTACAGAGATAGGGAGGGGTGTAGGGCTGGAGGAGGTTACAGAGATAGGGAGGGGTGTAGGGGCTGGAGGAGGTTACAGAGATAGGGAGGGGTGTAGGGGCTGGAGGAGGTTACAGAGATAGGGAGGGGTGTAGGGGCTGGAGGAGGTTACAGAGATAGGGAAGGGTGTGGGGGCTGGAGGAGGTTACAGAGATAGGGAGGGGTGTAGGGGCTGGAGGAGGTTACAGAGATAGGGAGGGGTGTAGGGGCTGGAGGAGGTTACAGAGATAGGGAGGGGTGTAGGGGCTGGAGGAGGTTACAGAGATAGGGAAGGGTGTGGGGGCTGGAGGAGGTTACAGAGATAGGGAGGGGTGTAGGGGCTGGAGGAGGTTACAGAGATAGGGAGGGGGTGTAGGGGCTGGAGGAGGTTACAGAGATAGGGAGGGGGTGTAGGGGCTGGAGGAGGTTACAGAGATAGGGAGGGGTGTAGGGTCTGGAGGAGGTTACAGAGATAGGGAGGGGTTGTAGGGGGCTGGACGAGGTTACAGAGATAGGGAGGGGTGTAGGGGCTGGAGGAGGTTACAGAGATAGGGAGGGGTGTAGGGGCTGGAGGAGGTTACAGAGATAGGGAGGGGTGTAGGGGCTGGAGGAGGTTACAGAGATAGGGAGGGGTGTAGGGGCTGGAGGAGGTTACAGAGATAGGGAGGGGTGTAGGGGCTGGAGGAGGTTACAGAGATAGGGAGGGGTGTAGGGATTGGAGGAGGTTACAGAGATAGGGAGGGGTGTAGGGGCTGGAGGAGGTTACAGAGATAGGAAGGGGGTGTAGGGGCTGGAGGAGGTTACAGAGATAGGGAGGGGTGTAGGGGCTGGAGGAGGTTACAGAGATGGGGAGGGGTGTAGGGGCTGGAGGAGGTTACAGAGATAGGGAGGGGTGTAGGGGCTGGAGGATGTTACAGAGATAGGGAGGGGTGTAGGAGCTGGAGGAGGTTACAGAGATAGGGAGGGTTGTAGGAGCTGGAGGAGGTTACAGAGATAGGGAGGGGTGTAGGGGCTGGAGGAGGTTACAGAGATAGGGAGGGCTGTAGGGCTTGGAGGAGGTTACAGAGATAGGGAGGGGTGTCGGGGCTGGAGGAAGTTACAGAGATAGGGAGGGGGTGTAGGGGCTGGAGGAGGTTACAGAGATAGGGAGGGGTGTTCTGGCTGGAGGAGGTTACAGAGATAGGGAGGGGTGTAGGGGCTGGAGGAGGTTACAGAGATAGGGAGGGGGTGTAGGGGCTGGAGGAGGTTACAGGGATAGGGATGGGGTGTAGGGTCTGGAGGAGGTTACAGAGATAGGGAGGGGTGTAGGGGCTGGAGGAAGTTACAGAGATAGGGAGGGGTGTAGGGGCTGGAGGAGGTTACAGAGATAGGGAGGGGGTGTAGGGGCTGGAGGAGGTTACAGAGATAGGGAGGGGTGTAGGGTCTGGAGGAGGTTACAGAGATAGGGAGGGGTGTAGGGGCTGGAGGAGGTTACAGAGATAGGGAGGGTGTGAGGAGGGATTTGAAAACGAGGGTGAGAATGTGAAAATGGAGGTGTTGCCGGACCGGGAGCCAGTGTGGGTCAGCGGGCACAGGGGGTGATGGGTGAACGGGGACTCGGTGCGAGTTCGGACACGGGGGCAGCAGAGTTTGGGATGAGCGGAAGTTTCCGGATTGTAGAATGTGGGAGAGCAGCCGGGAAAGGGTTGGAATAGTCGAGTCTGGAGGGAACGAGGGTGTGGGTGAGGGTTTCAGCAGCGGATGAGCTGAGACAGGGGGGTGGAGTCGGGCGATGTTAGGGAGGTGGGAATAGGCGGTCTTAGCGATGGCGCGAATATGAGGGCGGAAGCTCATCTCGAGGTCAAACGTGACACTGAGGCTGTGAAGAGAGCGGCTTAAATCTCCGAGTGTTCCCCGGGGAGAGGGATGGAGTCGGTCACTAGGGAACGGAGGTTGGGGACGGGCCCCAAAACAACAGGCAGAATTTTCCCGGAATTTCACTAAGTGCGGTAGCGGGCGGGTAAAATGGAGTCCGAGCGACCGATGAAAATGGCGGGTTTTCACGCCGTGTCCTCCCTGAGCCTCTCTCTTTATTTATTCACTCCCGCAAAAAACACGCCGTTTCCATGGCGATCGGTCTCTCACTCGCCCGCCCGCCATCACCACGCCGGCCGCCATCTTTGAAAGGCGGCCCCCAGCAAAGCCCTCATCGCCACCAGCTCACCACCACCGCTGCCTGGGAGACACGGTCAGCAAAGGACTGCAGCCACCCCCCCCCAACTTCAACAACGGGTCCCTCGAGCGACTGCTGGGTGCTGTGGACGCCCCGCCGGGATGTGCTGTACCCCCTGCTCTGGGCCACAGGGTGGGCAGCAATGTCACCAACCCGGCTTGGGAGGCGATGGTCAGTGCCAATGCCCTGCAGAGGAGGGCAGCCACCCAGTGCCGCAAGAGGGTGGATGATCTCCTCCGTTCCCCCAGGGTAAGTCACTCTTCTCCATCCCTCCCCACTCACACACTCACAAACCCATCGCACACCCACAGGGCCCTCACTCACTGCCAGTGCGAGGATATCACCGTTCACTCTCTCACACTTACCCTCGAAGAAACCTCCGAAGAGGAATCTGGAGTCACCCTCCCTGAAGACCCATCACAGCCTCACCCACACCCTCCACCAGCGCAGAGACACACACCTCGGTGGGACCCAGCTTTAGAGCAGCCTCGGGATCACAATCTGGTGAGCACATCACACTGTCTGATCCACAGCATTAGGGACGCAGGGACTTCCCAGGTCCCCGGCACTCGGAGGAGCTGCTGGAGGCCGGAACGTTGCTGAGTCTGAGTCAGATGAGGAGCCTCTGGACTCGGTCATGTCTCAGTTGCTGGAGCTGCAAAGACAAGCTCGGGAATATCAGGAAGGGATGTCCGCTGCACTCCTCAGATTGTAAGGCACGATGGAGGAGTCTGTCTGTCTTCAGGCTGAGGTGATAGTGCCAGCATTGCCAATGCACCAAGGTCAACACTGGCAGGATGGCGGCCGCCATGGAGACCTTGGTCCAGGATGTCACTCCTGTACTGCTGCACGGGCTCAACTCCATCTCTGATGCCATAGTTGGCCTCCAACAGTGTGTACGTGAGAGGGGTGCTGGGCAGCTCGATCTCACTCCAGCTACCCCTTCTCCTCACGGAGTCAGCCAGGGACCCTCGGGCACCCATAGGGAGGAGGGTCAGCAGGTGCACACCCCGGGGCCATCCACCCAGGTGACTCTGGGAGTGATCGGCCCATCCGAATCCCCTCTTCCTGTGACCTCCGCAGCTCCAGCTCCACAGGCCGAGGGAGGGTGTCACTGCCACACAGCAGGACCCTGAAAGCAGGCCGGGGCCCTCCAGAGGACGCCCGCCAGAGTCATCACAGACAGGGCGTCACAGTCAGCAGGCTGCTTCCACCTCCACTGTGGATGTCCGGGGAGCACCAAGACGTAGCAGCAGGGTTAGGAAAGATAGGTAAAGGTAGTTGCACAGCCTGGGCACGGGTGTTGATCACTTGTACATACTGGTCACTATTGACAATAAACTCCCACGAATGTCTCCCTGCCTCTGGCTCCTTGTTCTAATGAGCAGTGTTCCTGTCACTCAGATGTGAAACCTTTCTGCACAAGATAAAGGCAGGTGTCTCAGTCCAGGGCCTCTTCCCTGTGTCTGTGCAGCCTTCAGACCACAGTGATGGTCCAGCCTCTCACTCCCTGGACACATTACTGATGTCTGCACCTCGGTGGTGCTGGTCATTGCTGCCAGAATGTAGCGGGCAGGCATCACAGAGTTCTCTCATTCTCTCTGTGTGCTCTCAGCGCCTTTAAGGTGGGTCTGGCCCCCATCTCACCAGCATCTGTGACCAGTGATGCTGTGCACCAGCTCCTGAAGGGCTGAGGTGCTGAAGGCGGACACAGCATCAGATGCATCTAAAGTTTCATGGCTGTATCTCTGAGTTGGCCCTGATCATGGAGCACAAGCGAGATGCCCTCGGCCAGACAGGGGTCAGACATTCTCAGAGGCTGCGTGAGGATCTATGGAGTGTCCTCACTGCATGTCATCATCATCCTCCTGCAATCGAGCGACTATTAGGGCCCTCACTGCATCTCCATGACAGGAGCATTCTCACAGAGGGTATTGGCGCTGCCATAAGCCAGACTGGAATCAAACATTCACAACTGCGATGTGAGGGTCTATGGAGTGTCCTCACTGCATGTTGTTGTCATCATCCTCCACAAATCGGGCAGCTATGAGGGCCTCCCGAGCTTGCCTGCCTAGTCCGGCCAGTGCGAGAGCCTCATCCCCGTCATCATCACCACCGAGGACTCCCTCACCCCCTCTGCTCTTCTCCCCATTGCAACGCCAGGTTGTAAAGGGAGCAGCAGACAATGATGATGTGTGACACCCTCTGTGGGCTGTATTGCAGGGCTCCACCAGACTGGTCCAGGCACCGGAACCTCATCTTCAGCATCCCGATGGTCTGCTCCACCAAGCTGTGAGCTGCTGCATGAGCCTCATTACACCGTCGCTCTGCTGCAGTCTGAGGCTGACGCACGGGTGTCATCAGCCACGGCCTCTGTGGGGAGCCCTTGTCCCCGAGGAGCCAACCCTGCAGCCTCTGTGGACCCTGGAAGACTCCAGGGATCTGCGAGTGATTCAGGATGTAGGCATCGTGCACACTTCCTGGAAACCGTGCGCAGACCTGCAGGATGTGTTTGTGGTGATTATACACAAGCTGCATGTTCAGTGTTGATGAAGTCACCGAGTGTTGCGATGGGGACCTGAGCGCCACATGGGTGCAGTCAATCGCACCCTGTACCTGTGGGAATCCCGAGATCCGGGAGAATCCAATGGCCCTTGTATCCTGGCTGTCCCGGTCCCGGGTGAAATGCACAAAGTGGTTGCCATGGAGAAGATGTATCCGTGACCTCATGGATGTATTTGTGGGAGGCGGATTGTGAAATCCCACAGAGGTCGCCTGTGGAGCCCTGAAAGGAGCCACTGGTGTAGAAATTGAGCGGCATGGTCACTTTCACAGCCACTGGCACTGGATGCCCTTCATGTCCCCTTGGCGCCAAGTCCTGCAGTAAGTGGCAGATGTGAGACACCAGGTCCCTAGACATGCGCAGTCATTGGCGACACTGGTTCTCAGTCATCTGCAGGAATGGCAGGGGGTGTCTATGGACCCTGGGTATCACTAGGTGTCGACCAGCCACGGCTTCACTGTCGCTCCTGGGCAGCGTGTGAGGGAGTCCCTGCTGCCCCTTCTTCATGAGGTTGCTGCTCCTGCCTTAGTGCAGCCAGGAGCCTCAGACACTCTCTCCTCCGTCTTCTCCGCTCTCTGTAGGCCATCAGACACACAGCTAGGTCACCAGGATCCATGATCCTGACGTGGTCCTCCTGCAGCATGAAAGATAGAGAGAGACGTGGTTATCATGGGTGTACTTAGCACCTTCCCTGGCCCTGTGTGATCGCCCCTTATCGCTTCCTGGAGAGTGCTGGTCACCCCCCCGGATGGCCAGAGATGAGTGCACTGCATGGCTGCCCTGTCAGCCTGCGACATGAGGGGGACGCTGGTCCAAACCAGGATGCTGAGATTGCAAGGGGCTGTGAGCCTCCAGCAGTGACTGCTACATGGCCAACGTTGGCGAGGAGATTGTACAACGTGTGCAGTCCAACTGCTCTGCGGTCCAGTAAAGTGGTGGCGGACTGGAAGTCTGTGCCAGGGGTGGGTGTCGGGGGTGGGGGGGTAATGTATGGAGTGCTTGATGGGCCTTTGATGCCTCTGCTTTGCTTGCCTGGGTGGCCAGGCTAGGAGCCTGACCCCCAGTCATATCCCTGTGGCTGTGCCTGATCTGTCTCGGTTACAGAGGGATGGTCAGTTTATACAGGGGGTGCCCCTAATGTGTGGCCACTTCCCTCTCTTACCCTGACCCCCCCCCTCCCCACCTCCATTGCCTGTGTGCGGGGATTCAATGCCAGGGCAGCACTTGGCCCCAACACCTCCACCCAACCCATCCGGGGGGTTGGCCAGCACTTGCCCCCTGGGCACCATCCCCTCCCCTCAGCAGTTGCCCCCGAGGTTGGCCAGCACTTGCCCCCTGGGCACCATCTCCTCCCCTCAGCAGTTGCCTCCGAGGTTGGCCGGTACTTGCCCCAGTGCCCCCTCGGTGTCCCCTGAGGCCTGTAAACAGCGGGCGAGCGGTGGAGGACGCTGCTGCTCCCTCACCCCACAGTGAAGGCCGCCAAGGGCACGTCTCCTGTGCCCTGTTGTGGAACACGTTGGCGCGCTTTCCCGCCGGTCTGGGCCGGCAATTCGGTGGGGTTCCAAGAGCAGGCGGGATGGCCTTTTAATGATATGCTAATGTATTACAATTAGCTCCCCGCCCACCAATGGCGGGAAGAGCGGCCGCCATTGGTGGGCTGAGTGGAAGGTCGCGACCTCCCTCCCCTCCATCGTGAAGCAGGTCCCGCCATATTGTCCGCGCGCGCCACCCATCACACCCCCCGCCAACGGGCACGGAAAATTCCACCCAATGGCTTCGGTCTTCCCCATATTTAATGGGAGGGAATTTCTCCTCATCCAGGACTGGATTAGCAGCCTGAGGGAGCACGGAGGAGACGAGGGAGGGAGGTAGGTGGTGGTGGTGGTGAGGTACTTTTCCCAGTCCCTGAGGAAAGGCCACAGGCCTGAAGCGTTAACTCTGCTCCTCTCTCTCTCCACGGTTGCACCTGCCTGAAGAAGGCACATCCCTAACGTGGCCAAGAAGGCCAACTTGGGAATCCTTCCGGCGCACGCCAATGGCGGGCGGGAGGACGAAGTGATAGAAGGAATGCCGGAGCCTCGACCACCGCCATCCATACGTCCAGGGCTACCAGTTGCCACAGCAACTCAGACCCCCATGGGCGGGCTCAGTTGGCTGGTGGAACAGTGTGGACAGGGTTCGATCCCACTGGATTCAGCCTGGCCTGGGTCCAATCGCGGACACACAGGATATTTTTACTCATTCATTGGATGTCGGAATCGTTGGCTAGTTCAGCATTTATTGCCCGTCCCTAATTGCCCCCTTGAGAAGGTGGTGGGTGAGCTGCCTTCTTGAGCCGCTGCAGTCCCTGTGGTGTAGGTACACCCACTGTGCTGTTAGAGAGGGAGTTCCAGGATTTGGACCCAGTGACAGTGAAGGAACGGCCGATATATTTCCCAAGTCAGGATGGTGAGTGGCTCGGAGGGGAACTTCCAGGTGGTGGTGTTCCCCATGTGTCTGCTGCCCTTGTCCTTCTAGGTGGTAGTGGTCATGGGTTTGGAAGGTGCTGTCTAAGGAGCCTTGGTGAGTTGCTGTAGTGCATCTTGTAGATGGTACACACACTGCTGCTATTGTGCGTCGGTGGTGGAGGGAGTGAATGTTTGTGGATGGGATGCCAATCAAGCGGGGCTGCTTTGTCCTGGATGGTGTCGAGCTTCTTGAGTGTTGTGGGAGCTGCACTCATCCAGGCAAGTGGGGAGTATTCCATCCCACTCCTGACTTATGCCTTGTAGATGGTGGACAGGCTTTGGGACCCATCGAGTCATTATGACACAGAAGGAGGCCATTCGACCCATTGAGTCCATTCTAGCTCCTCACAGAGCAACCCAGTCAGTCCTATTCCTCCAGCAAGAGAGAATCTAACCATCGCCCCTTGATGTTCAATGGCATTACCATCACTGAATCCCCCACTATCAACATCCTGGGGGTTACCGTTGACCAGAAACTGAACTGGACCAGCCATATAAATACTGTGGCTACAAGAGCAGGTCAGAGGCTGGAAATCCTGAGGTGAGTAACTCACCTGTGGGTGCACCTACACCACAGGGACTGTAGAGGTTCAAGGAGGCAGCTCACCCCCACCTTCTCAAGGGGCAATTAAGGGTGGGCAATAAACACTGGCCTAGCCAAAGACGTCCACATTC
This sequence comes from Cetorhinus maximus, assembly GCF_964194155.1. NCBI lineage: Eukaryota > Metazoa > Chordata > Chondrichthyes > Lamniformes > Cetorhinidae > Cetorhinus > Cetorhinus maximus. The sequence goes on from NW_027596873.1 coordinate 79,333, forward strand.
CCATGAATGGATTAAAAAATGGTGATGCGAAGGTTGATGAGGGTAATGCTGTGGATGTGGTGTATATGGACTTCCAGGAGGCATTTGATACAGTGCCACACAACAGACTTGTGCAAAGTTATAGCTCATGGAATGACATTCAGGACAGTAACGACATGGATACGCAATTGGCTGAGCAACAAGGGACAGAGAGTAGCGGTTAATGAAATAGCGACAGAAAATGCTGGAGAAAGACAGGGGTGGTGGCTAATGGCTGTCTTTCGGACTGAAGGGAGGTTTGCAGGGGAGTTCCCCAGGCCACTGTTGGGTACCCCTGCCTCTTCCTGATTTATTTCAATGACTTAGACCTTGGTGTTCAGAGCACAGTTTCAAGGTTTGCGAAGGATACAAAACTGTGAACTGTGGGGAGGAGAGGGCAGAACTTTATGGAATTCATTGCCACAGAAGGCTGTGGAGGCCAGGTCATTGAGTGCATTTAAGACCGAGAAAGATAGGTTCTTGATTGGTAAGGGGGTCAAAGGTTACGGGGAGAAGGCGGGAGAATGGGGTTGAGAAACTTATCAGCCATGATTGAATGGCGGAGCAGACTCGATGGGCCGAATGGCCTAATTTCTGCTCCTATGTCTTATGGTCTTATAACTTGGAATCCTCTCATCTCCCTTCTGCCCCCGATCTCCTTTCAGCATTCCCTGATGGTCCCCTTCCCCCAACTCCCGATCTCCTCCCGATGGACCAGCCCCCAACCCCTGACAACTCTCCGCTCTCCCCCTCCCCCGCAAGTCCTGGGCCTCAGGCCTCGAGCCTCAGGACCCCAGCTGCTGAGCTCTGGGCCCCAGACCCCGTTAACGACCCTGCCCAGCACCCCACCCGCCCAGACCCACCGCCCCCCCACCCCTCCCCCGCACCCACCCCTCCCCCACCCGCACCACCCCCCCCACCCCACCCCCACTTCGCCAACCTGAACGCTACAGACATTGCCACCCATACCAGCTGAAATACTGCAGCAGGACAGGCCTCACCTTTACACCCAGTTCAGCCGGGCCTGTGATCTGAGCTCTCTGTGGGGAGGAGGGCGGGGGAGAGAGAGGGCGGAAAGATGGGGATTTGAAAGAGGGGAGGGGGAAATGTGGGGAGGGGGAAAAGTGGGGAGGGGCCAGAGGAGGAGGGGGATAGCGGGGGAGGGGGTGATAAAGGAGGAGAGGGGAAATGGGTGTAGAGGGGGAAAGCACGGGGAGTGGAAAGAGGGGAGGGGGAAGGGGATATAGGGGGGGATGGGGATAAAGGGGGGAGGGGGAAGGGGATATAGGGGGGGATGGGGATAAAGGGGGGAGGGGGAAGGGGATATAGGGGGGGATGGGGATAAAGGGGGGAGGGGGAAGGGGATATAGGGGGGGATGGGGATAAAGGGGGGAGGGGGAAGGGGATATAGGGGGGGATGGGGATAAAGGGGGGAGGGGGAAGGGGATATAGGGGGGGGAAGGGGAGGATTGGAAAGCGGGGGAGTGGAAAGAGGGGAGGGGGAAGGGGATATAGGGGGGGATGGGGATAAAGGGGGGAGGGGGAAGGGGATATAGGGGGGGGAAGGGGAAGATTGGAAAGCGGGGGAGGGGAAAGATGGGCGGTACCGGGGTGAAGAGTGGGAGTTGGTGGTTGGGTGGGGGTGGGGGGGGTGGAAGAGTAAACTGGGGCAATCTGGGGGTGGGGGTTGGGCTGTGACGGACTCGCTAAAGGTCCCGAGGGACAGAATAAAAAGCAGCACAAACATCCCGGTTAAAAACCCGAGGCTGCTTTTCCTCAAGTTCCCTCGGGTTTTGGATGTCGGGAGCTACAGGAATTCGGAAAGATGGAAAACGCACTCCCCGGGCGGGATTTGCACCTTGAGGGTAAACCCGAGGGTAAACTAGCGCCCGGCGGTCGGGGGGTGGGGTGGGGGGTGCGTGACAGTCAGAAGCCCCCTGGCCGACTGTTAAGAGGGGCAATAAAGCCCGATAAAGCTCCGATTGCCCCCTTCACGGTTGGCGAGCGGGCGAATCTGCCGGGGGGGGTGGTGGGGGGGAGCCTTGCGTTTCTGACCAAACCTCATCCAACGGCCGGGTGAGGTTCCCGTTAGTCAATAATTTTTAAAAAAATACACCCGGACGGGATTTCCGTCACACGTGTGGGTTTCCGATTCCGACCCTCGGACGATTTATTTCCCCCCCTGGATTTACAAAGCTTTACCGATTCCTTTAAAATTCTCCAGCACCTTCCCTCCCCCTCCCCACCCCACCCACCCCGAGACAGCTCTCTGCCTTCGGGGAGCTCTCGTTCCCCGCTTCTCCCTCCACCCCCCCACGGACTCACGTCAGCGCCCGCCCGCCCTCTCCTCCTGAGACCCTCTCCCCACCTCCCCTTCCCACCCTCCCTGTCCTCTGATCGTTTCTGGTGTCAAAGTACTTGTGGGGGGGGGGTGCGGTGTTGCTAATCACACATATGTGAGCGCCATTAGCGTTGGGGGCAATGGACGACAACGATCTCAGTTACAGGCGCGTGCAGCGCCGAACGTTAGCCGAGCGGTGGCTTTGGAGGGCGATCGATGTCGACTGAGCGCCGTGGAACACAAATGATGTCAAAGCGTGGCGGTGCGGAAGGGGATGGTGGAGTCCGGGACAAGCGGCGGATGAGATTTCACGCAGGGAAAGGTGAAGTGATTCCCTTTTGGCAGGGGGTACGCGCAGAGGTTACGTTGAATTTGTACAAAACACTGGCTCGACGTGGACATACTGTCCAGTTCGGGCGGCCACACTTTAGGAAGCACGTGAATGCATTAGGGGAAGTGTCGTAAAGATTCACGTGACTGATGAGGAACTTCAGTGTTGAAGATAGATTGGAGAGGTCGGGACTGGTTCTCCTGGGAGAAGAGGAGATTTGATCCACGTGTTCAGAATCACGAGGGGCCTGGACAGAGTCGATAGGGAGAAACTGTTCCCACCTCGGGGGGAGGGATCGAGAAGCAGAGGGAGCCAGATTTAAAGGGGGATCGGTAAAAGAAGCGATGGAGACACGAGGAGAAACCTTTTCACGCGGCGAGTGGTTAGGGTCTGGAATGCGCTGCCCGAGAGTGTGGTGGGGGAGGCAGGTTCAATCGAGGCTTTGGAAAGGGAATTGGAGAGTTATCAGAAAAGAGGGAATGTGGAGGGTTACGGGGAGAAGGCGGAGGAGTGGGGAACTGGGTGAAATGCTCCGATGGAGTGCTGGCGCAGACTCAATGGGCCGAATGGCCTCCTTCTGTGCTGTGGCAATTCTGTGCAGACACTTCGGGATGTCCCGAGGGGGGAAGGGTTGCTAAAACCCCAGGATTGGCCTGAAGTCTCCAGGAATTGATGGTCAATCACCAGGACAGTGCTGTGTGCAAACCTGGAGATAAATCATCCGGACGTTAAAAAAGATTGTGTCTATTTTGTCATTTTCTTTCTACATTTCTCCTCACCAGATATAAAAAATATTGAAAACAGGGGGGGAAAAATGGGCTGTTTGGCTGCTAGTCAAGCAACATCCAACTGGATAATGAGTCTATTTGATGTTTAAATATGATCTGTTGCAATGGCAGTATGGTCTCGATGGGCTGAATGGCCTCCTCCTGTTCCTATGTCTTTGTGCTTTCCAATTGGAAGGCACAAGGATGGAAGCGTTGGCGACTAATGGCCAGAGTGTGCAGGCCACGTCATGCATTGAAACCTCCAGGAATACATTTAATTGCAGTTGGGCAACCTGGCGAGGATGTGAAAGGTGCTATGGAAATGCAATTGTGTTTTTTTTTTAAATTTCAGGGCAATAAACACCGAATTGCATCTGGAAGTATTGGACTTTAAGACTAAGGCCTGAGTTTTTAAAATGCGTACAAGCCACTGTCAGGAATGCTGCAGGGTGACTGACTCCCTAAGAGGTAAGGAAGTCCCACCCTGTCACCAGACAAGATACTTGGGAAGAGACAAATGGAAATCCTGTCGGAAATCCTGAAACCCTTTGTCTCCTCCACCCTGTCCACCTTCATTGCTTTCCATTTCCCTCCTGGTGTTTTAACAAGGTGTTTACCAAAATTCACCTTCACAGACGTATTTCCTTCCTCAGTGACTGTCTCCGTCTCCGACTCACCCCACGTGGATTCCTGAACTGAAGTTCCATCCCTCATGTTTCGAACCCACTCAGGATTCTCCGGGACATACGACGCTCCTTGGACCGCTGTTCCCGTCGCATCCTGAGATCCACACTCAGTGCCATGCGCCCTATGTACACACTCGACCTCTCCCCCCAGCGGCACCGACTCACCCTGTCTCAAAGCTGTCCTGGTCCCCAGTTTCATTTCGTGCTTCGTCTCATCCGACGGCTCAACAATAAACCTTTTCTACTTCCTCTCAGGTGTTAAGGAACACCAAGCTCCAACAACTCATTGATCCCAACGCCCATCCAGGACCCTCCATCCCTTCCCGTCCCTCTGACCCCATCCCGTCTCCCAATCCCAGCCCCGGCCGTGTATTCACCATACCCCCCCCTGACCTTCCCCTCTCTGATGCTGAACGTTCAGTGCTCAGCAAAGGACTCAGCTTCATACCCTTACACCCTCATCTCAATGAATTCTGGGCTCGGCACGATGCTGAACTCTTCTTCCGCCGCCTTCGTCTCCATGCTCACTTCTTTGGGCAGGGGTCCTCTCCCCGTTCAACGGATACTTTTACCCACCTCCAATATTCTCCCTCCACCCGGACCCCTCCCTCTGGCCTCTTGCCTGGTCTCGGTCTTTTCGTTGAGAACTGTCAGCGTGACATCGGCCGCCTCAATTTCTCTGCCCCTCTCACCTACTCTTACTCTCCGACATGATACTTCTAAAGCCATCCAGCAACTAATTGCTCCCTCCAGTAGAGACAATGGGACACAATGGGAGATGAGTATCATCGCATTAAGAAACCCTGTCAGCAATGCCCAGACAGATTTGTGAATCTGTTTCCCACTTAGAATATACAAAAGAAGGGGTTAAAAGGGAGCTGAAGAGTTGCCCTGTCAGTTGGTGGGTGTTCTGAGAGAGAGAGAGAGCAAGTGCTGGAAGTTTGACTCAGAAGTAACGGCCACACCCAGTACCCCTGCGGGTCTCTGCTGGGTCAACAACTTTGGGGAACCTCACCCAGGGGGTGGGTCACAGCAAAATTAAGGAAAAGCCAGTTCAAAATGGTCAAATTCTAGTAAAAGTCAGTAATGCTGGAGTTCCGTTTTAAGGTAGACAAGACCAGTTCCGACAAATTTTACTGGTTAAACCCTTCATTTCCAGGCCTGTTTGGGGATTAGTATGTTTATTCCTCCTTGGATTTATTTTTCTTTATTCTTTCACAGGATGTGGGCGTCTCTGGCGAGACCAGCGTTTGTTGCCGGTCCCTTGAACTGAGGGTCTCGCTCGGCCATTTCAGGGGGGGGCAGTTTAAGAGTCGACCACATGGCTGTGGGTCTGGAGTCACGTGTAGGCCAGACCGGGTAAGGAGGGGCAGATTTCCCCCCCTAAAGGGGGCATTAGGCCTTGGACGAAGGATTCCTAAAGCCTTCTGACACTTGTTGCAGTTGAAAATGAGGTGGAGGGAAGTGTTTAGTGCTCTGGGCAGCCTTTAAACCCTCTGGTTATCCTGGCTATTGTCCTGCAGAGAGAGAGTTGAGAACTGGAGCATTCTCCTTTACAAAGATGGAGGAGAGGGAGACCTTCACCTGGGCTCAACAGAATGAGAGCACCATCCCTTACAAAGATGGCGAGCGCAAGTCCCGCCCTACCCTTGCCAAAAATGGCGACGGGAGAAACATTGACCTACCTTTACCAAGATGGTGGCAGCAGGGCCCTAGACGCCCTTTCCAAGATGACGGCCGCGAGGGTCCCGCCCTCTCCTTACCAAGATGGCGGCGATATGGCGCCCATGATTCCCTTACTAAGATGTCGGCTGCAGCGCTCTTTGTTTTCATCAGTGTTGATCACTCCATTTCTTCCAATTTAATTCTTGATCAGAAAATTTAACAGCAGAGAGGGCAGGGATTGAAAATCGGCAGGAAGGGATTTTTATTTTTTTCACCGGGGAGCGGCAGGAACAGGGGCCGCGGTCACGTGGTGTTTAGGCCGGAAGCGGCCTGGAAGGAACTACATTTCCCGGCGTCCCCCGCACGAGCACTTCCGGTATCGGACTTCCGGTGGGTCTGAGCCCTGAGAATGTTGAGGCCCAAAGCCCTGACCCAGGTGCTGAGCCAGGCCAACACGGCCGGGGTCCAGAGCACATTGTGAGTGAGGGGAATGGGGGAGGGGGTGGGAAAGTGAGGGGGGCGGGAGGGGAGGGGAGAGTGAGGGGGGGGGGAGGGGAGAGTGAGGGGGGGGGAGGGGAGAGTGAGGGGGGGGGGAGGGGAGAGTGAGGGGGGGGAGGGAGAGTGAGGGGGGGGGAGGGGAGAGTGAGGGGGGGGAGGGGAGAGTGAGGGGGGGGAGGGGAGAGTGAGGGGGGGGAGGGAGAGTGAGGGGGGGAGGGAGAGTGAGGGGGGGGAGGGGAGAGTGAGGGGGGGAGGGGAGAGTGAGGGGGGAGGGGAGAGTGAGGGGGGGGAGGGGAGTGAGGGGGGGGAGGGGAGAGTGAGGGGGGAGGGGAGAGTGAGGGGGGGGAGGGGAGAGTGAGGGGGGGGGAGGGGAGAGTGAGGGGGGGGGAGGGGAGAGTGAGGGGGGGGAGGGGAGAGTGAGGGGGGGAGGGGGAGAGTGAGGGGGGGAGGGGAGAGTGAGGGGGGGGAGGGGAGAGTGAGGGGGGGGGAGGGGAGAGTGGGGGGGGGGAGGGGAGAGGAGGGGGGGAGGGGAGAGTGAGGGGGGGAGGGGAGAGTGAGGGGGGGAGGGAGGAGTGAGGGGGGGAGGGAGGAGAGTGAGGGGGGGGAGGGGAGAGTGAGGGGGGGGGAGAGTGAGGGGGGGAGGGGAGAGTGAGGGGGGGAGGGGAGAGTGAGGGGGGGGTGGGGAGAGTGAGGGGGGGAGGGGAGAGTGAGGGGGGGAGGGGGAGTGAGGGGGGGGAGGGGAGAGTGAGGAGGGGGGAGGGGAGAGTGAGGGGGGGAGGGGAGAGTGAGGGGGGGAGGGGGAGGAGGGGGGGGGAGGGGAGAGTGAGGGGGGGGAGGGGAGAGTGAGGGGGGGAGGGGAGAGTGAGGGGGGGGAGGGGAGAGTGAGGGGGGGAGGGGGAGAGTGAGGGGGGGGAGGGGAGAGTGAGGGGGGGAGGGGAGAGTGAGGTGGGGAGGGGAGGGGGGGAGGGGAGGAGGAGGTTGGGTGGTGGTGGGGGGGGAAGGGGGAAGAATCTGCTTCCACCGCCCTTTCAGGCAGCGCCTTCCAGATCACAACAACTCGCTGCGTAAATAAAAAACAAATTCTCCTCATCTCCCCCTCTGGTTCTTTCCCCGATTCTCTTCAATCTGTGTCCCCCTCTGGTTACCGACCCTCCTGCCCAGTGGAAACAGTTTCTCCTTATTGACTCTGTCCAAACCCCTTCCTGATTTTGAACGCCTCGATTCAATCTCCCCCCTTAACCTTCTCCGCTCTAAGGAGAACAATCCCAGCTTCTCCCAGCCTCTCCCACACGAACTGAAGTCTCCTCATCCCTGGTCCCATTCGGGGTAAATCTCCCTCCGCACCCTCTCCGAGGCCCCTCGACATCCTTCCCTAAAGTGCGGGGTCTGGAGCTGGGGACAATTCTCAAGGCTCAGCGTTCGGTCCTCGCTTTGTGCTCCTTTGTTTATAATGAACGTGATCCTCACTTTGTAACGTCCTTGTCAAAAATATTCCCGGCTTCCAGTAGGATACCTCACGCGCCCGGCTCTCTCTCCCTCTTTCTCCCTGCAGCCTCCCTCAGCGTCGTGCTCTGGGTTACCTCCTAACCGACTGCTGGTTTTTCTCTGTTCCCCACCCTCCCCCTCCCCCTCCTCCTCCCCTTCCCCCTCCCGCACGGTTTTAGGCTGTTGAACAATGAGGGTTCGCTCCTCGCCTACTCTGGGTACGGGGACACCGATGCCCGCGTGACCGCCGCCATTGCCAGCAACATCTGGGCGGCCTACGCGAAGAACGGGCATCAGGCCTTCAACGAAGACAAGCTGAAGTTCATCCTCATGGACTGCATGGTGAGCACGCCAGGGCTGGACTGGTGGGTGAGGGATCACAGGCGCGGCAGTGACATTTCAGGCTCCGTTTGTCTCTATCCCCCCCGCCCTGTGGGGGTGGTGGGTTTTGACTCTATCCCCACCCTGTGGGGGTGGGTGCCGGAGAGGCGAGATCACACAGCTGCTACCCTGCTGGGACCGGAGGCGCCTGACTGGGCCGCGATTCCCCCCGTACCCGAATAGCTCATTGGCCGCCCAGGCTGGCGGTGAGCTGCGGAATGGGGTCTGGTCAGCCCGCACCCCACCTTCCAGAGCTGCAGGTCGGGCGGGAAAGGGGATGAAATTGTTGCCCCTCGAATGGGGTGGGGGGAGGAGGGTTTGAGGGAGGGGTCGCGAGTCCTGGGACTTGTCCCTGGCTGCATGGGGGTCTCAGGGTCCCGTCTGTCGTCATGGTTTGGGGCTGGGGAGGGAGGGAATTGGCTTGTGTTGGAGCGAGGGATGGGTATTGCTGCTGTCTGTTGTGTTTTGCTTGGGGAGGGAAGGAGTGTGTTCAAAACCTCTCCCGCTCTGTTCGCAGGAGGGCCGAGTGGCCATTACGCGGGTGGCCAACCTCCTCCTTTGCATGTATGCAAAAGAAACAGTGGGGTTCGGGATGCTGCAGGCCAAGGTAAGCCTCCCTCGGAGGTGGGCGGGGTGGGGTGGGGTGGAAGGGGAACGGAGGAGGGGGAAGTCTGGAACCGGGAGTGGCCAAACCCCCTTGCCCCGGTGTCAGGCTGTGACTGGGGGGCCTCAAGAATCCCCGCTCCAGGGGCTCGAGCCCCTTCGCCCAGGCCGACACTCCCCGGCGCCCGTACCGAGGGAGATCCGCATTGTCGGAGCTGCCGTTTCTCAGGGGGAGTCATCGAGCCACGGAAGAGTTTCGGACGGGGGCCCATTCGGCCCATCATGTCTGCGCGGGCCCAAAAAAAACACGAGGGATTAAAAAGAAACCGGCCGCTCGTTTTAACCCCACTCTCCAGCACCCGGTCCGCAGCCTGTCAGGGTTTACAGCACTTCGGGTCCTTTTTAATGACCGTTTCAGCCTCAACCGCCGACTCAGGGAGTGAATTCCAGGCACCCACCACCCTCTGGGTGAAAAGGTCTTTCCTCATGTCCCCTCTAATCCTTCTACCGATCCACTTAAACCTGGGCCCCCTGGTAACTGACCCCTCTGCTCGGGGAAACAGGTCCCTCCTGTTTGCCCTATCTCGGCCCTTTGCACACCTCGGTTAGGTCACCCCTCAGCCTCCTCTGTTCTCAGGAAAACAACCCCAGCCTATCCAATCCCTCCTCATAGCTGCAATTTTCAAGCCCTGGCAGCATTCTTGCAAATCTCCTCTGTATTCTCTCCAGAGCAAACCGAGGTCCCTGTCTGCCCCACCTCTCGGGTGGATGGTTAAAGATCCCACGGCCGCTATTGGAGGGTGCTGGGGGTGGGGGGTGGGCGGGAGGGTGGAGAGGAGTTCTCTCCGGTGTCCTGGGCCCAACATTTATCCCTCAACCAGCATCACTTTGAAAGCAGAACGGATGATTGGATCATCCCAGTAACCGCTGGGACAGAAAGGCTCTTAATACCTGCAGAACATCTTCCCTCTTGTGTGGGGGTGGGGGGCAAGAGACCAGAACGAAGGTTGGGGGAGCCATCGATATCAGACAGTCGCTGATACATCCGATTGGGGAATTCAGGAGAAACTTCTTTACCCAGAGAGCGGGGAGAATGTGGGACTCGCTCCCACGGGGAGCGGGGAGAATGTGGGACTCGCTCCCACGGGGAGTGGGGGAGAATGTGGGACTCGTTCCCACGGGGAGTGGGGGAGAATGTGGGACTCGCTCCCACGGGGAGCGGGGTGAATGTGGGACTCGCTCCCACGGGGAGTGGGGGAGAATGTGGGACTTGCTCCCACGGGGAGTGGGGGAGAATGTGGGACTTGCTCCCACGGGGAGTGGGGAGAATGTGGGACTCGCTCCCACGGGGAGTGGGGAGAATGTGGGACTCGCTCCCGCGGGGAGAATGTGGGACTCGCTCCCACGGGGAGTGGGGAGAATGTGGGACTCGCTCCCACGGAGAGCGGGGAGAATGTGGGACTCGCTCCCACGGAGAGCGGGGAGAATGTGGGACTCGCTCCCGCGGGGAGAATGTGGGACTCGCTCCCACGGGGAGTGGGGAGAATGTGGGACTCGCTCGCGTGGGGAGCGGGGAGAATGTGGGACTCGCTCGCGTGGGGAGCGGGGAGAATGTGGGACTCGCTCCCACGGGGAGCGTTCAAGGCGAATTGTCGATATATTTAAGGGCAAACGAGGCAAGAATATGAGGGAGACGGGAACAGAGGGTTACGGTGATAGATTTAGATGGGAGGAAGCTCAGAAGAGCGTAAACACCAGCATGGGCTAGTTAGGCAGAATGGCCTGTTCCTGCCCCACGCAATCCTAAGTATTACATAAAGACATAGCCCCTGACGAGTAAAACACTCGATGATGCAGGTGAAAGCTTTTGCAATCTTTGCTGTCCGGCGTTTACCAGGGATTGACTTTTGGAGCCAGATGTGGCTCATCCCATGGTCCGTGCAGTGTGCTACTGGCGAGCTGGGCGGGGTGGGTGGATGGGGGTATGGAGAGGGATATGCAATTGGGCTCAGCTGTGATGGGCCGGCCCGGTTGAATATCCCCATTGGCCCTCGTTCACCTGGGCCCAGTGGAGGCAGGGCAGCGGCCGAATTCCGGGACGACCCTTCTCCCGACGCACAGCAGCAGCCGACCGGGCAGCTGCCGTTTAAGAGGCTGGCAACAGGGGCGATAATACTGGGATTCAGGGCGGGAGGGGTCGACTGTGGGCTTAAAGGCCCCAGATTCTGGGCATTGCGTTGATGGTGGGTGGAGGTCGTTGGGGTAGGGGAGGGGGGGCGGTGGAAAGTGGGAGCAAGGAAGAAATTGCGAGGGAATTCGAGAGTACCAGTGAAAACTCCTGAAAAGCGAGACACGTTGCTAGAGTTTTTTTTGCCTTACGCGCATTGGGACAAACACAAGAATGCCAAATTTCAAACTCTCTCAACAATTTACTCTGCAGGAGAAAAATTTAGTTGGCAAGTTGACTCTTCGCCTGAGGCGTTGCCACGGAGAATGCAGAATGTCTGGCTTGAGATCGTTATTCACCGTTCACCGTAACTAGAAAGTGCCTGGTCTCCCACTCAAATTACCCTGAAAAGGCAAAGTATCTTTAAAAAAAAATACCCCGCTGTTATCACCTAGCGGCTCCGCAAGTGGTATTTTCCACTAAAGGGATGCTGCCGTCGATGCAGAAAGATGTTCTGCCTCCCACACAATCGAGCGACGTTGTGTATGAATTTCAGTGCTGGTGACATGTCAAGTACGTAGGCCGTACGACCCAGCGATTGGCTGATCGAATCAAACAGCGTGTTCCTTCGGTTGTTCGTAACGGGCAAAGTACAGACGGTCCTCAACCAGCCCAGTAAAATTTGAAACAACATGTCCACTGTTAGAAGGATCCTGCAATTGGGAAGCACCCGCTGAACAACCCTGAGCGCGCTAACAACGACACTAACAACCAATTTAGGTTAATCAGTTGAGATTGCCGTTTACGCTTATTAGAAGCTACATACGTTCGGACGCAGGGACCCGTTCTCAGCAAAAGAAAGGAATATGTTGAAGCCTTATGCCTTTTTTTGGATTACCTGGGAGCTTATAGTTCCCTGTTGCTTTCTCCATGCCAACGCCTCGGCCAGTCAACTTGCCAGCCGGTCGTCTTTTTCTCCTGTAGTATAAATTGTTGTGAGAGTTTGAAATTTGGCATTCTTGTGTTTGTCCCGATGAGCGCAAGGTGGAAAAGCTTCGTCAACATGTCTCTCTCATCCGCGACGTTTGGGTTCTGCGCTATCGATGTAACTCTCGTCATTAATGTTACATGTCTGGTCGAAACAGTGCAGTCACTTCTCTCTCTCTCTCTCTCTCTCTCCCTTTCTCCCTCTTGTTCTCCACAGGCTGAAGCCCTGGTTCAGTACCTGGAGGAACCCCTCACCCAGGTGGCTGCGTCGTAGAGGGGGGTGGGGGGGAAGGTGGAGGTGCTGAAGTGTCGCACTCCGAAAGAGGAGGTCCGAGGCCAATTGGCGTTTTCGCTTAGCAACATTTACCTCCAGAATTGGGTTTAAAATGAACCTGCACTGCTTTTCAAATCGCGACAGATAAAACCTAACTGCAAATTGTGTGACTAACGAGGTGGGGGACTGAATTTGGGGGGTGGGGAGGGGAGGGGGGTGGAATACTAGACAAAATGGCTTCCTTTGTCGGCACAGTAGGAGGTCATGACCTTTATAGCCAAGTCCTAAAAGCGGACAGGGGTCGGCGATTAACTTGGGCCGATGGGCCTGTCGAATTCCGAAGAAGATTAATTCCTTTTTTTAAAAAAAAAATGCTACGCGGAGACGCTAAAGAAAGCGATGGACTCTAGCCTCGGAGATAAGCGGTATCCTTTCGGAGAGGAAGGTGTCCCCGTTTTAAAGAGAGATCCCCCCGCCAGACAGCCAAAGCTTCTGGCCTTGGCTGAATGGCAGTCCTACATGTAGAGAGTAAGGGAGTTAGTTCCCTGTTGGTCCCATAGCTCGATCATTTTTTCTTTCTCTCTTTAAAAAAGAGACAGAACAACGCAGCATCTTTCAGAAAACAAAGAATTCAAAACGATCTCTGCTTTTGTGCAGACTCTCATTTCTGTCTGGTACTTTGGAAGGTTCTAGGATACGCTTTCCCCCTCCCCCTCTGAATGGAGGCGGGGGGTGGGTGAATCAGCTCACGGTGGGGGGATGAGTTTCGGGGCAGGCGGGTGGTTATATCCTCTCGTCTGTTCTCTCCCCCCCTCCTCTCTCTCTGCAAAAGCAAACCGCCTGAGGGAGAAACAGGGATTTGGGAGGGGAGGGGAAGGGTGGGGGGTGTGAAATAAGTGGGAAATGAAAAAGGCAGGGGGGAGGGAAGGAAGGAAGGAGGAGGCTGTACAATCCTGCGAGTTAGTGCACCGAATTCCGGCGTCTCTTGTGTTGTGACCCTGGAACAGAACGCTTGGGGATTGAGCCGCAGAGACAACGATGGCTTTTTACTGTCTACTGAAGCTGAGCCCATTAATAAAGGTTTTTCTGCCTGTCACGGCTGTGTGGCTCAGTTTTGTGTACTCGCTGTCTCGTTCGTGTGCGCTGATCTTCATTAGCCTCTCCCTGCTGCCCCCCCCCAGCATGCCCACGTTCCACCCCTCTGTAACAACCTCCCGGCTCTGCTCGTCCGCTGCCGCTTACCCTTTGGCTGCCGCGTTCCCTAAGTGCAGCAGAGCGGGTCGGTGCCAGAGGAGGAGAGAAAAGGAAGCCAATCCCACGTCCCGGATCCCGCTACCTCGTGGCAGGCGGGGGGGGGGGGGGCATAGGTGGGCCTGTCCCCACAGGGCCCAAAGCCCCGCGGGTTGAGGATTGGCCTGTTCAGGCCCGCGAGGACCCACGGTGTGTTATCTAAATGCAAGTTCTTTTCCTGGCATTCGCTGGTACCTGTGGCCTCCTGGTTGCCACCCCAGCAACCCTGTGATTGTATGTCCGTTGCTCGCTTTCACTGCCAGTGTTCCCCGTGAGACGACTTGAGCGGCCAGGCCCCAGTTCAGAGACGCCTGACTGGACTAGTACCTGGAATGGGCAGGTCCTCGCGTGAGGAGAGGTCGGACAGGCTAGACCTGTGTCCGCTGGAGTTTAGAAGATTGAGAGGCGACTTGATGGAAGCATATAAGATCCTGAGGGGGTTTTGACGGGGTGGATGTGGAGAAGATGTGGGAGAATCTAGAACTAGGGGGTCGCTTGTTTAGGACAGAGATTTTTTTTTTTTTTTTTTTTTTTTTTTTGTAAAAATATACTTTATTCATAAAAATCTTCAATCACATTCAAAACCATTTCAAAAACAACATTACAAGGGTACAATCCAGGTTAAACTTTTACAAATTGTATCACCAGGTGCATCAGTACAAACAATATTACAGTCATTTACAGCCTTTCATTTTGATCTGTACAGCCCGAGGGGCTCTAAACAGTTCCCAGTCTCTCGGTGCGCTGTGGTAGAAAGGTCTTAGACAGCGACCCTTCCCCATTGCGCCTTTGCGGCAGCTGCCCCAAGCTTTAGTGCGTCCCTCAGCACGTAGTCCTGGACTTTGGATTGTGCCAGTCCGCAACAATCGGTCGGGGACAACTCTTTGTGCTGGAAGACCAACAAGTTTCGGGCAGACCAAAGCGCGTCTTTCACCGAGTTGATGATCCTCCAGCTGCAGTTGATGTTTGTCTCGGTGTGTGTCCCTGGGAACAGCCCGTAGAGCACAGAGTCCTGTGTCACAGAACTGCTCGGGATGAACCTCGACAGCAACCACTGCATCTCTCTCCAGACTTTCTTTGCAAAGGCACAATCCACAAGGAGGTGAACAACGGTCTCTTCCCCACCACAGCCACCTCGAGGGCATCGTGCAGAGGGGGTGAGACTCCTGGCGTGTAGGAAGGATCTGACGGGGAGGGCCTTTCTCACCACCAGCCAAGCTACGTCTTGGTGCTTGTTGGAAAGTTCTGGCGATGAGGCATTCTGCCAAATGACTTTGACAGTCTGCTCGGGGAACCATCCCACAGGGTCCACCCTCTCCTTATCCCTCAGGGCCTCTAGGACGTTACGTGCTGACCACTGCCTGATGGACTTGTGGTCAAAGGTGTTTTTCTGCATAAATTTTTCCACCAGGGACAGGTGGTACGGCACGGTCCAACTACTTGGAGCGTTCCGCGGCAGCGTGGCCAGACCCATCCTTCGCAACACCGGGGACAGGTAGAACCTCAGCACGTAGTGACACTTGGTGTTTGCGTACTGAGGGTCTACGCACCGCTTGATGCAGCCGCACACAAAGGTGGCCATCAGTATGAGGGCGATGTTGGGCACGTTTTTTCCCCCTTTATCTAGAGGCTTGTACATCGCGTCCCTGCAGACACGATCCATTTTCGACCTCCAGATAAAGCGGAAGATGGCTCGAGTGATCGCCATCGCGCAGGAGTGTGGAATGGGCCAGACCTGCGCCACGTACAGCAACAGCGAGAGTTTAGGACAGAGATGAAGAGAATTATTTTCTGAGGGTTGGGGGAATTTGGAATTCTCTTCCTCGAAAGGAGGCTGAGGCAGTGTCCTTGAATATCTTTAAGGTAGAGGTAGGTAGATTCTTAACAAAAACAAAAATAGCTGGAAAAACTCAGCAGGTCTGGCAGCATCTGCGGAGAGGAACACAGTTAACGTTTCGAGTCCGTATGACTCTTCAACAGAACTAAGGAAAAATAGAAGAGAGGTGAAATATAAGCTGGTTTAAGGGGGGGTGGGACAGGTAGAGCTGGATAGAGGGCCAGTGATAGGTGGAGATAACCAAAAGATGTCACAGACAAAAGGACAAAGTTATTGAAGGTGGTGATATTATCTAAGGAATGTGCTAATTAAGGGTAGAAAGCAGGACGAGCAAGGTACAGATAGCCCTAGTGGGGGTGGGGTGGGGGGAAGGGATAAAAATAGGCTAAAAGGTAGAGATAAAACAATGGATGGAAATGCATTTAAAAATAATGGAAATAGGTGGGAAAAGAAAAATCTATAAATGATTGGAAAAAGGGGGTGGGGATGGAGGAGAGAGTTCATGATCTAAAATTGTTGAACTCAATATTCAGTCCGGAAGGCTGTAAAGTACCTAGTCGGAAGATGAGGTGCTGTTCCTCCAGTTTGCGTTGAGCATCACTGGAACAATGCAGCAGGCCAAGGACGGACATGTGGGCATGAGAGCAGGGCGGAGTGTTGAAATGGCAAGCGACAGGAAGGTCTGGGTCATGCTTGCGGACAGACCGAAGGTGTTCTGCAAAGCGGTCACCCAGTTTGCGTTTGGTCTCTCCAACGTAGAGGAAACCGCATTGGGAGCAGCGAATGCAGTAGACTAAATTGAGGGAAGTGCAAGTGAAATGCTGCTTCACTTGAAAGGAGATTCTCGATCAGCAATGGTCACCGGGGGTAGGTAAGGACTATGAGGTTAAGATCAGATCAGCCATGATCTTATTGAATGGCGGAGCAGGCTCGAGGGGCCGAGTGGCCTCCTTGACCTTATTCGTATGTTGGATTTGTCATCACAGGTCCACCTTGCCTGGGGCCTCGGACTTTGGAGCAGGAGTAGGCCATTCGGCCCTCTGAGCCTGCTCCGCAGTTCAATCAGCTGATCTGATTGTGGCCTGGACTCCACTTTCCTGCCTGCTTCAATTAAGCCTTGACCCCTTTGTCTACCAAGAATCAGTCTAACTCAAACTTGAATAAATTCAACGGCCTGCCGGGGAGAGACTGACCACCCTCTGAGAGAAAAAAAAAATCTCGTTTCCATCTTAAAAGAGAGACCCCTTCTTCAGCCCATTGTCCTGTTGCAGCTTTGCCCTCTAATTTTCGCTTCCATTTTATCGGGGCCAGATATGTTCTCACCCCATTGAAGTAGGCCCGACCCCAATTAATAATTTTCACCCTAAACCTTAGGCTCTGAAGAAGAGCCACACGGACTCGAAATGTTAACTCTCTTTCCCTCTCCGCAGATGCTGCCAGACCTGCTGAGTTTTTCCAGATTTTATTTCAGATTTCTAGCACCTGCAGTATTTTGCTTTTAGCTTATGATACTATGATCACTGTCCCCTAAATGCTCCCCAAGTGACATTTAGATCCAATTATCCCACCTCAAGAATTAGATCCACCAATGTCTCCATCCTCACTGGAGTCGATCCATACTGATGTAGAAAATTCTCCTGAGCACACTTTTGGAACTCTTGCCCCTCTCTGCCCTTTGCACTATTACTATTCCAGTCTATAATTAAAGTCCCCCGTTAGAAATACATAATTTTTGCACCTCCCCCTTATCCCCTTGCAAACTTGTTCCTTCTCGTCCTTCCCGTGAGTTGGTAGCCTACAAAAAATGCCCAGTGGTGTAATGGTATGTCTGGTTTCTTGGGCTGCAACCTAATAGATTCAGTCCTTGACGCCCCCTCTCCAGGACGTTACCTGATCTCTCGCACCGTCATATTGTCCTCAATCAATATTGCCACCTATCCTTTTTATTCCTTCCTTCTCTGGGTGTATGAGATGTAAAGGGAGGCACCTCTCACATGTGGGCTCACCGCACTCTTTGGGGGTGGCTGATTCATTTGCAGGAGGTGGGCTTCGCTGGCTGGGCCCAGCATTTATTGCCCATCCCTAATTGCCCCTCGAGAAGGTGGGGGTAAGCCGCCTTCTTGAGCTGCTGCAGTCCCTGTGTCGTAGGTACACCCACAGCGTTGTTAGGGAGGGAGTTCCAGGATTTGGACCCAGCAACAGTGAAGGAACGGCCGATATATTTCCAAGTCAGGATGGTGAGTGGCTCGGAGGGGAACTTCCAGGCGGTGGTGTTCCCCATGTGTCTTGGAGTGGCTCATCCTGTATTGGTCTTCACCTTCTCTCACCTGCAAGCAGCTATTGGCATGTGACAGCGGCCACGCCCTGGTAAACCCTGTCAACCATCGAGCCAAACCAGGTGAGGGTAACCACTGGGCCTCCCACCCTGAGTAGCATAGGGATTTGTTGGCTCCGGCAGGCGAGGGCTGGTCCTGGTGGATTGGGTGGGTCAGACCAACCTGGGGTCCGTTGGGTGGGCCACAGAGCTCGACAAGACACAGAGGACCACTACCACTCAGGTCCGCCTCCAGCCTCCTAGGCTCATCATGCTACTGGACCACAGTAGGTCAGGGGTGAGAAAGCGAGGTGTCCAATGCTGCCATCCCTCACTGTAACCCAATTCCCACCGCAGTCACGTCCATTGTCTGTCATCCATTAGCCATCTCAAGTCCTGTGGTCGTAAGTCAACCTCAGGTAGGAAAGGGAAGGTGACACTGCCATCAACGTGCGCATCGTAATGGATAATGCTACAGCCCGACAGGCCTGAGAGAAGGGTTGTTCTTGTCGACAGAGAGCTGGTTCGGTACACCATCCCGATTGCTGCCCATCTGTACAGGTGAGGTCTGTACAGGTGAGGTTTGTACAGGTGAGATCTGTATAGGTGAGATCTGTATAGGTGAGGTTTGTACAGGTGAGGTCTATACAGGAGTGGTTTATACAGGAGTGGTTTATACAGGTGAGGTTTATCCAGGTGTGGTTTATCCAGGTGATGTCTGTACAGGTGTAGTTTGTACAGCTGTGTTGTGTATAGGTGAGATCTGTATAGGTATGTTGTGTACTGGTGAGGTTTGTATGGGAGTGGTTTATACCGGTGAGGGTTTATCCAAGTGATGTCTGTACAGGTGTAATCTGTGTATAGGTGAGGTTTGTACAGGTGTGGTCTGTACCGGTGAGCTGTGTATAGGTGAGGTTTGTACAGGTGTCATTTATCCAGTTGAGGTTTGTATAGGTGAGTTGTGAACAGGTGAGCTGTGTAGATGTGAGGTTTGTATAGGAGTGGTTTACACAGGAGTGGTTTATACAGGTGAGATTTATCCAGGTGTGGTTTGTACAGGTGAGGTTTATCCAGGTGTGGTTTGTACAGCTGAGTTGTGAACAGGTGTGGTTTGTACAGGTGAGTTGTGAACAGGTGAGCTGTGTAGATGTGAGGTTTGTATAGGAGTGGTTTATACAGGTGAGATTTATCCAGGTGTGGTTTATCCAGGTGATGTCTGTACAAGTGTAGTCTGTACAGGTGAGCTGTGTATAGGTGAGGTTTGTACAGGTGTAGTCTGTACCGGTGAGCTGTGTATAGGTGAGGTTTGTACAGGTGTAGTCTGTACCAATGAGCTGTGTATAGGTGAGGTTTGTACAGGTGTGGTCTGTACCAGTGAGTTGTGTATAGGTGAGGTTTGTACAGGTGTCATTTATCCAGTTGAGGTTTGTACAGCTGAGTTGTGAACAGGTGAGCTGTGAGAATGTGAGGTTTGTATAGGAGTGGTTTATACAAGAGTGATTTATACAGGTGAGATTTATCCAGGTGTGGTTTGTACAGGTGAGGTTTATCCAGGTGTGGTTTGTACAGGTGAGTTGTGAACAGGTGAGCTGTGTAGACGTGAGGTTTGTATAGGAGTGGTTTATACAGGTGAGATTTATCCAGGTGTGGTTTGTACAGACGAGGTTTATCCAGGTGTGGTTTATCCAGGTGATGTCTGTACAGGTGTAGTCTGTACAGGTGAGCTGTGTATAGGTGAGGTTTGTACAGGTGTCATTTATCCAGTTGAGGTTTGTATAGGTGTGTTGTGAACAGGTGAGCTGTGTAGATGTGAGGGTTGTATAGGAGTGGTTTATACAGGAGTGGTTTATACAGGTGAGATTTATCCAGGTGTGGTTTGTACAGGTGAGGTTTATCCAGTTGATGTTTGTACAGGTGTAGTCTGTACAGGTGAGCTGTGTATAGGTGTGGTTTATCCAGGTAAGGTTAGTACAGGTGTGCTTTGTACAGCTGAGGTTTGTACCATTGGGCTTATCCAGGTGAGGTCTGTACAGTTAAGTTGTGTACAGGTGAGCTGTTTACAGGTGATGTTTAGACAGATGTAGCATGTACAGGTGAGCTGTGTACAGGTGTGGTCTATCCAGGTGAGGTTAGTACACCTGTGGTTTGTACAGGTGTGGTTTATCCAGTGAAGTTAGTACAGGTGTGACGTGTACAGCTGAGATTTGTACCATGTAGTTTATCCAGGTGTGGTCTGTACAGGTGAGTTGTGTACAGGTGAGCTGTGTACAGGTGTGGTCTGTACATGTCAGCTGTGTTCAGGTGTGGTTTGGACAGGTGTGGTCTGTACAGGTGAGCTGTGCACAGGTGTGGTTTATACAGGTGTGGTCTGTAGAAGTGAGCTGTGTACAGGTGTGTCTTATACAGATGTGGTCTGTACAGGCGAGCTGTGTACAGGTGTGGTTACAGGTAAGCTCTATACAGGCGAGGTTACAGCTGAGCTGTGTACAGGTGAGCTGTGTACAGGTGAGGTTACAGCTGAGTTGTGTATAGGTGTGTTCAGGTGAGGTTACAGGTGAGCTGTATACAGGCAAACTCTGTACAGGTAAAGTTACAGGTGAGGTTACAGCTGCGTTGTGTACAGGTTAGTTGTGTTCAGGTGAGGTTACAAGTGAGCTGTGTAGAGGTGAGCTGTGCACAGATGAGCTGTGTACAGGTGAGATTACAGGTGAGTTGTGTACAGGTGAGGTTACAGGTGGGCTGTGTACAGGTGAGGTTACAGGCGAGCTGTGTACGGGTGAACTGTGTGCAGGTGAGGTTACAGGTGAGCTGTGTACAGGTGAGGTTACAGGTAAGCTGTACAGGTGAGATTACAGGTAAATTGTGTACAGATGAGGTTACAGGTGGGCTGTGTACAGGTGAGCTGTGTACAGGTGAGATTAAAGGTGAGTTGTGTACAGGTGAGGTTACAGGTGAGCTGTGTACAGGTGAGATTACAGGTGAGCTGTGTACAGGTGAGGTTACAGGTGAGTTGTACAGGTGAGATTGCAGGTAAATTGTGTACAGATGAGGTTACAGGTGGGCTGTGTACAGGTGAGGTTACAGGCGGGCTGTGCATAGGTGAGCTGTGTACAGGTGAGGTGTGTACAGGTGAGCTGTGTACAGATGAGTTGTGTACAGGTGATCTGTGTACAGGTGAGCTGTAGCTGTGTACAGGTGAGCTGTGTGCAGGTGAGCTGTGTACAGGTGAGGTTACAGGTGAGCTGTAGCTGTGTACAGGTGAGCTGTTTACAGGTGAGTTGTATACAGGTGAGCTGTGTACAGGTGAGCTGTGTGCAGGTGAGCTGTGTGCAGGTGAGCTGTGTACAGGTGAGCTGGAGCTGTGTACAGGTGAGCTGTGTACAGGTGATCTGTGTACAGGTGAGCTGTAGCTGTGTACAGGTGAGCTGTGTACAGGTGAGCTGTAGCTGTGTACAGGTGAGCTGTGTACAGGTGAGCTGTGTGCAGGTGAGCTGGAGCTGTGTACAGGTGAGCTGTGTACAGGTGAGCTGTAGCTGTGTACAGGTGAGCTGTGTACAGGTGAGCTGGAGCTGTGTACAGGTGAGCTGTGTACAGGTGAGCTGGGTGCAGGTGAGCTGTGTACAGGTGAGCTGTGTACAGGTGAGCTGTAGCTGTGTACAGGTGAGCTGTGTACAGGTGAGCTGTGTGCAGGTGAGCTGGAGCTGTGTACAGGTGAGCTGTGTACAGGTGAGCTGGAGCTGTGTACAGGTGAGCTGTGTACAGGTGAGCTGGAGCTGTGTACAGGTGAGCTGTGTACAGGTGAGGTTACAGGTGAGCTGTAGCTGTGTACAGGTGAGCTGTAGCTGTGTACAGGTGAGCTGTGTAAAGGTGAGCTGGAGCTGTGTACAGGTGAGTTGTATACAGGTGAGCTGTGTACAGGTGAGCTGTGTACAGGTGAGCTGTAGCTGTGTATAGGTGAGCTGGGTACAGGTGAGCTGTGTACAGGTGAGCTGGGTACAGGTGAGCTGTGTACAGGTGAGCTGTAGTTGTGTACAGGTGAGCTGTGTACAGGTGAGCTGTAGCTGTGTACAGGTGAGCTGTGTACAGGTGAGCTGTAGCTGTGTACAGGTGAGCTGGGTACAGGTGAGCTGTGTACAGGTGAGCTGTGTACAGGTGAGCTGTATACAGGTGAGCTGTGTACAGGTGAGCTGGAGCTGTGTACAGGTGAGCTGGGTACAGGTGAGCTGTGTACAGGTGAGCTGTAGCTGTGTACAGGTGAGCTGGGTACAGGTGAGCTGTGTACAGGTGAGCTGTAGCTGTGTACAGGTGAGCTGTGTACAGGTGAGCTGTAGCTGTGTACAGGTGAGCTGTGTACAGGTGAGCTGTAGCTGTGTACAGGTGAGCTGTGTTCAGGTGAGCTGTAGCTGTGTACAGATGAGCTGTGTACAGGTGAGCTGTAGCTGTGTACAGGTGAGCTGGGTACAGGTGAGCTGTGTACAGGTGAGCTGTGTACAGGTGAGCTGTATACAGGTGAGCTGTGTACAGGTGAGCTGTAGCTGTATACAGGTGAGCTGTGTACAGGTGAGCTGTAGCTGTGTACAGGTGAGCTGTGTACAGGTGAGCTGGAGCTGTCTACAGGTGAGCTGTGTACAGGTGAGCTGGGTACAGGTGAGCTATATACAGGTGAGCTGGAGCTGTGTACAGGTGAGCTGTGTACAGGTGAGGTTACAGGTGAGCTGTGTACAGGTGAGCTGTGTACAGGTGAGCTGTAGCTGTGTACAGGTGAGCTGTGTGCAGGTGAGCTGTGTACAGGTGAGCTGTGTACAGGTGAGGTTACAGGTGAGCTGGGTACAGGTGAGCTGTGTACAGGTGGGCTGTAGCTGTGTACAGGTGAGCTGTGTACAGGTGAGCTGTAGCTGTGTTCAGGTGAGCTGTAGCTGTGTACAGGTGAGCTGGGTACAGGTGAGCTGTGTAGAGGTGAGCTGTAGCTGTGTACAGGTGAGCTGTGTACAGGTGAGCTGGAGCTGTGTACAGGTGAGCTGTGTACAGGTGAGCTGTAGCTGTGTACAGGTGAGCTGTGTACAGGTGAGCTGTATACAGGTGAGCTGGAGCTGTGTACAGGTGAGCTGTGTACAGGTGAGCTGTGTACAGGTGAGCTGGAGCTGTGTACGGGTGAGCTGTGTACAGGTGAGCTGGAGCTGTGTACGGGTGAGCTGTGTACAGGTGAGCTGTAGCTGTGTACAGGTGAGCTGTGTACAGGTGAGCTGTAGCTGTGTACAGGTGAGCTGTGTACAGGTGAGCTGTGTACAGGTGAGGTTACAGGTGAGCTGTGTACAGGTGAGCTGGGTACAGGTGAGCTGGGTACAGGTGAGCTGTAGCTGTGTACAGGTGAGCTGTGTACAGGTGAGCTGTGTACAGGTGAGCTGGAGCTGTGTACAGGTGAGCTGGGTACAGGTGAGCTGTAGCTGTGTACAGGTGAGCTGTGTACAGGTGAGGTTACAGGTGAGCTGTGTACAGGTGAGCTGGGTACAGGTGAGCTGGGTGTGTTCTCTGCCACACTAAGTCCCTGCGCTGCAGGAACCGGTCAGACCTGAGCTTTCAGTCTAATCGCTCACAAACCCGCCCCCGAAACCAGGAAGACAAGGCTCGGGGGAGAAGGAGGGGCAGAAGCGGCCAGACAAGTAGCTCAAAGCCCAGCTTCCTGGACGGTGCGGAGGGTCTGGGGAACAGACCGTGTCCCGGGACATCGCTACTTTCTGGGGCTCGGCTGCAGGATGGGGTCACCCGAAGACGATTATAGTTTCGTTTTTAAAGGTGGGCGGCCGCTTATTGCGTGAGACAAAATGTGGTTTAACTGTGACTATTATTAACAACATAACCTGTAACAAGCTCTAGTTATTAATCCCCTAACCCCCTTAACCCTGTCCACCATCCCTAACCTTAACCCTGTTCAGTATTAACAACCTCCAACTCTTAACTCATTAACCTTCCAATAATCCTACCCCCTAACCCTTAACCCTGTCCAACCCTTAACCCCACCCCTAACCCTTAATCCTACCCCAACCCTTAACCTTGCGCCTAACCATTAACCCTGCGCCTAACCATTAACCCTGTCCAACCCTTAACCCCACCCCTAACCCTTAATCCTACCCCAACCCTTAACCTTGCGCCTAACTATTAACCTGTAACCCTAACCCTTAATCTTACCCCAATTCTTAACCCTTAATCTTACCCCAAATCCTTAACCCTTAACTTTACCCCAATCCTTAATCTTTAGCCCTAACCCTTAATCTTAACCCTAATCCTTAACCCTACCCCTTAACCCTACCCCTTAACCCTACTCCTTAACCATTAACCCTACCCCCTAACCATTAATCCTAACCCCTAACCTTTAACCTTACCCTCAACCCTTAACCTTAGCCCCAACCCTTAACCTTACTCCCTAAACATTAACCCTACCTCCTAACCCTAAACCTTACACCCTAACCCTTAACTTTACCCCCTAACCATTAACCATACCCCTAACCCTTAACTTAACCCACAACCCTTAGTGCTACTCCTAACCCTTAACCTTACCCACAAACCTTAGTGCTACTCCTAACCCTTAACCTTACCCACAACCCTTAGTGCTACCTCCTAACCCTTAACCTTATCCCCTAACCCTAACTCTTTACCTCACCCCTAACCATTAACCCTATCCCCTAACTCTTAACCTTAACCCCAAGCCTTAACCCTACCCCTTGAACCTACCCCTGTCCTAACCTCTAACCCCTGAACCCTTAATCCTGTCCACCATTCCTAACCCCTAATCCCAGTGACCCTGGCTCTCTATGGTTTTGAGGTATAAAGGACAGCATTGACCAGACGGGCTGAATGGCCTGTTCCATGTGCTGTGCATTCGGTAACCGACCCCACCCCCGTCCCCAAGCCTGACCGTCCCACACCCTGACCCCCAACCTCACTTCTGACCACCCCCCGCTGTGCCCGCAAGCCCAGTTCGAACACCCCCCCCCGGATCCCACCCCCACCCCCACCCCCCGGCTCCTCAAATCCTGAACCCCACCCCCGCTGCCCCCACTCCCGAGTCCTGACAGAACGCCAAAACCCTCACTCCCGAACAATTATCCGAAACTTGGTCCGGACCTAAACCTTCTTCGAAGAGCCCTAGCCCGACTTACGCCCACCACAAGCCCATCATTTTAACCCAAACCCTGACCACTATAACCTTAACCGCGCACCCCCCATAATGTTTGTCGATGACTGTGCACGAGCTACTGGTTCAGCGCTGGACGTGCAAAGTAGCGTGGACGTGTGCGCCAATGCATGCAGCCGCTTTGGCCTTACGGACAGCGGCGAGAAAACTGAGGTCAAGTCCCAGCATGCTCCAGGAAGGCCCCATCTCAAGACCCAAGCTTTCAATCCATGTCCCATCAGCAGTGGATAAGCTCATTGGCCTTGGCAGCTCACCCTCTCTCTCTCTCTCTCTCGCGAGCTGTCTACATTGACGATGAGACCGCCGGCCAAGAATTGGCCTATGCAAGTTCAACCCTTGGCAGGCTTCAAGCGTCAGCCTGGAACGAGCAGGAGCGAGTCTGTCCACTGGAAATGTCTGCCCTGCTCTGCGCGTGTGAGACTTGGACTGCGGACCAGGGCCCCCGCCCAGAAACCCGACCCCGGGCGGCCTGCAGAAGCTGGGGGCAGTTCAGGTGGCGGTGCAGAACCCCAGAGGCGTAAGTGCCCACCCCAGCTGGCGTGCCGAGCGCCCGCACCACGCTGAGACGGTCCCAGCCCAGGTGGGCCGGCTGTGTCGCCAAGATGCCCGGCGCTGGCTTACCAAAGCGAAGCTAAGACGGGGGGGAGCTCGGGGACCCTGGGGTGCGCTCCTGGTGGAACTGTTACAGGGGGCGCTCTCGCGGCGGCTTGGCTTAGGAGTTTTAAACTTTGACCCCGAGCCCTTGGGGGGGTGGGGGGGGTGGGGGGGGTGGGGGTGGTGTCCGCCTAGGATCGCCGCGCCCTGGCGTAACCAGGTCAATGAAAAACGGTGTGGCCTCCAGGAAAAGCCAAGCGCACATCAGAGGCGGAGACCTTTGACCCTAACCATTGTCACCTCATCTTAACCTTGACCCTGTCCATTCACCCCTCCTGATGACCAACTCTGGCTGCCACCATCGTCTTAACCTCACGCCTGACGACCAACTTCAATACTCCGACCCCTAACCCCAACCCCAACCCCAAAGCTGACTCCCATCCTTAACCCTTAACCATAAACCAATAACCTTAATGCCCTCCAAATCTCTAATATTCTCAACTCTAACCTCCAAACCCCCTCATTAACCCCCAAGCCCTATGCTTAAACCTCCTGGGACCAATGGGCATTAGGTGTTTTTTTGTTTTGGACGTCAATATTTGTCTTTTGGTAACTTTGCCAATAACTCGCCCGAGAGCAAGGGAGGGGGCGGGTGGAGGTGGGGCAGGACTGGGGGGGATGGGAAATGGAGTTACCTCTGGAGGACCCAAATTTCTCACCACCGACCGCCCAGTCAAGACCCGACAAGGAATCCAGAGCCACAGGCTTCAAGCTTCTGCTGCAAGCTAGGTGGAGCAAGCAAAGGCCTAGGGTAGGCCTCAGGCCTCATCGATTGGGCGACCAGAGTTGGGAGAGGACAATAACAGGGGAGCCGAGGCTTCTCCTGCAGGTGGAAAGGAGCTGGGAGAGGACTACAGGAGGCCTCGGCCGATCAGAAGCCGACAGGGAGGGCAGAGCTGGGGGTCGCCAAGAGGAGGGAGGCCTCAAGCGGAGAGGCAGAAACCTGCGAGCAGGCAAGAGGCCCCAGATGGTGGGAGTGATGGTCAGGGGAGGGGGAAACACATCAGGGGATGATTCACGTTCGGGTTTAAGAACAGGTTTGAATCGGGAGAGGCCTTTCCCAACATGAGAGTGGCAAAAGCGAGCCCTGACTTGGGTTGCCTGCCGGGTGAACAAGGTGCTATTGTGAGCCAGTCTCGGTGGGTGTAGCCCGGGATTGTACAGCTGGTCGTGTTTGACTGAGTCACGGGTAATGCAGCAAAACAAGCCCGGCTCAGCCCCAACAAGATAATGAGAGAGAGAGAGATTAAATCAACAGAAATAGCCCAGTCAAACACAGCGTGGTACTGGCCTGAGCACACCAGGAAGTTCAAAGTTTAACTCCAAATTATAGTGAAAGCAACTGCCGTCCATCAGACAGCAGTGTTCAGCACAGAACAAAAACAGTGTGTCCACACCCCATTATATAAAAAACCCGAACCCCTCGATTAGATTCCAGTCTGTAACTCACTCCCGGGTTTCTGTTATTCTATATATAAACCCCCCCGAACCCCTCGATTAGATTCCAGTCTGTAGCTCACTCCCGGGTATCTGTTATTCTATACATAAACCACCTCGAACTCCTTGATTAGATTCCAGTCTGTAACTCACTCCCGGGTATATGTTATTCTATATATAAACCCCCCGAACCCCTCGATTAGATTCCAGTCTGTAACTCACTCCTGGGTATCTGTTATTCTATATATAAACCACTTCGAACCCCTCGATTAGATTCCAGTCTGTAACTCACTCCTGGGTATTTGTTATTCTATATATAAACCACCCTGAACCCCTCGATTAGATTCCAGCCTGTAACTCACTCCCGGGTATCTGTTATTCTATACATAAACCCCCGAAGCCCTCGATTAGATTCCAGTCTGTAACTCACTCCTGGGTATTTGTTATTCTATATATAAACCCCCGAACTCCTCGCTTAGATTCCAGCCTGTAACTCACTCCTGGGTATCTGTTATTCTATATATAAACCCCCCGAACCCCTCGATTAGATTCCAGTCTGTAACTCACTCCGGGTATCTGTTATTCTATATATAAACCACCCGAACCCCTCGATTAGATTCCAGTCTGTAACTCACTCCCGGGTATCTGTTATTCTATATATAAACACCCCTAACCCCTCGATTAGATTCCAGTCTGTAACTCACTCCTGGGTATCTGTTATTCTATATATAAACCACTTCGAACCCCTCGATTAGATTCCAGTCTGTAACTCACTCCTAGGTATCTGTTATTCTATATATAAACCACCCCGAACCCCTCGATTAGATTCCAGTGTCTAACTCACTCCCGGCTATCTGTTATTCTATATATAAACCACCCCGAACCCCTCGATTAGATTCCAGTGTCTAACTCACTCCCGGCTATCTGTTATTCTATATATAAACCACCCCGAACCCCTCGATTAGATTCCAGTCTGTAACTCACTCTCGGGTATTTGTTATTCTATATATAAACCAGCCGAACACCTCGATTAGATTCCAGTCTGTAATTCATTCCCGGGTATCTGTTATTCTATATATAAACCCCCCCAAACCCCTAGATTAGATTCCAGTCTGTAACTCACTTCCGGTTATCTGTTATTCTATATATAAACCCCCCGAACCCCTCGATTAGATTCCAGTCTGTAACTCACTCCCGGGTATCTGTTACTCTATATATAAACAACCCCAAACCACTCGGTTAGATTCCAGTCTATAACTCACTCCCGGGTATCTGTTATTCTATATATAAACCCCCTGAACCCCTTGATTAGATTCCAGTTTGTAACTCACTCCTGGGTATCTGTTATTCTATATATAAACCACTTCGAACCCCTCGATTAGATTCCAGTCTGTAACTCACTCCTGGGTATTTGTTATTCTATATATAAACCACCCCGAACCCCTCGATTAGATTCCAGTGTCTAACTCACTCCCGGGTATCTGTTATTCTATATATAAACCCCCCGAACCCCTCGATTAGATTCCAGTCTGTAACTCACTCCCGGGTATCTGTTATTCTATATATAAACACCCCTAACCCCTCGATTAGATTCCAGTCTGTAACTCACTCCTGGGTATCTGTTATTCTATATATAAACCACTTCGAACCCCTCGATTAGATTCCAGTCTGTAACTCACTCCTGGGTATCTGTTATTCTATATATAAACCACCCCGAACCCCTCGATTAGATTCCAGTGTCTAACTCACTCCCGGCTATCTGTTATTCTATATATAAACCACCCCGAACCCCTCGATTAGATTCCAGTGTCTAACTCACTCCCG
Source organism: Cetorhinus maximus (assembly GCF_964194155.1). NCBI lineage: Eukaryota > Metazoa > Chordata > Chondrichthyes > Lamniformes > Cetorhinidae > Cetorhinus > Cetorhinus maximus. The sequence continues at coordinate 108,084 of NW_027596873.1, forward strand.
GCTATCTGTTATTCTATATATAAACCACCCCGAACCCCTCGATTAGATTCCAGTCTGTAACTCACTCCCGGGTATTTGTTATTCTATATATAAACCAGCCGAACACCTCGATTAGATTCCAGTCTGTAATTCATTCCCGGGTATCTGTTATTCTATATATAAACCCCCCCAAACCCCTAGATTAGATTCCAGTCTGTAACTCACTTCCGGTTATCTGTTATTCTATATATAAACCCCCCGAACCCCTCGATTAGATTCCAGTCTGTAACTCACTCCCGGGTATCTGTTACTCTATATATAAACAACCCCAAACCACTCGGTTAGATTCCAGTCTATAACTCACTCCCGGGTATCTGTTATTCTATATATAAACCACCCGAACCCCTCGATTAGATTCCAGCCTGTAACTCACTCCCGGGTATCTGTTATTCTATATATAAACCCCCTGAACCCCTTGATTAGATTCCAGTTTGTAACTCACTCCCGGTTATCTGTTATTCTGTATATAAACCACCCGAACCCCTCGATTAGATTGCAGTCTGTAACTCACTCCTGGGCATTTGTTATTCTATATATAAACCACCCCGAACCCCTTGATTAGATTCCAGTCTGTAACTCACTCCTGGGTATCTGTTATTCTATATATAAACCACTTCGAACCGCTCGATTAGATTCCAGTCTGTAACTCACTCCTGGGTATTTGTTATTCTATATATAAACCATCCCGAACCCCTCGATTAGATTCCAGTCTGTAACTCACTCCTGGGTATCTGTTATTCTATATATAAACCACTTCGAACCGCTCGATTAGATTCCAGTCTGTAACTCACTCCTGGGTATTTGTTATTCTATATATAAACCACCCCGAACCCCTCGATTAGATTCCAGCCTGTAAGTCACTCCCGGGTATCTGTTATTCTATATATAAACCCCCGAACCCCTCGATTAGATTCCAGTCTGTAACTCACTCCTGGGTATCTGTTATTCTATATATAAACCCCCCGAACCTCTCGATTAGATTCCAGTCTGTAACTCACTCCCGGGTATCTGTTATTCTATATATAAACACCCCGAACCCCTCGATTAGATTCCAGTCTGTAACTCACTCCCGGGTATCTGTTATTCTATATATAAACCACTTCGAACCCCTCGATTAGATTCCAGTCTGTAACTCACTCCTGGATATTTGTTATTCTATATATAAACCACCCCGAACCCCTCGATTAGATTCCAGTCTGTAACTCAATCCCGGGTATCTGTTATTCTATATATAAACCACCCCGAACCCCTCGATTAGATTCCAATCTGTAACTCACTCCCGGGTATCTGTTATTCTATATATAAACCAGCCGAACCCCTCGATTAGATTCCAGTCTGTAATTCATTCCTGGGTATCTGTTATTCTATATATAAACCCCCCCAAACCCCTCGATTAGATTCCAGTGTCTAACTCACTCCCGGCTATCTGTTTTTCTATATATAAACCACCCCGAACCCCTTGATTAGATTCCAGTGTCTAACTCACTCCCGGCTATCTGTTATTCTATATATAAACCACCCCGAACCCCTCGATTAGATTCCAGTCTGTAACTCACTCCCGGGTATTTGTTATTCTATATATAAACCACCCGAACACCTCGATTAGATTCCAGTCTGTAATTCATTCCCGGGTATCTGTTATTCTATATATAAACCACCCCGAACCCCTCGATTAGATTCCAGCCTGTAACTCACTCACGGGTATCTGTTATTCTATATATAAACCCCCCAAACCCATCGATTAGATTCCAGTCTATAACTCACTCCCGGGTATCTGTTATTCGATATATAAACCACCCCGAACCCCTCGATTAGATTCCAGCCTGTAACTCACTCCCGGGTATCTGTTATTCTATATATAAACCACCCCGAACCCCTCGATTAGATTCCAGTCTGTAACTCACTCCCGGGAATCTGTTATTCTATATATAAACCACCCGAACACCTCGATTAGATTCCAGTCTGTAATTCACTCCCGGGTATCTGTTATTCTATATATAAACCCCCCCCGAACCCCTAGATTAGATTACAGTCTGTAACTCACTCCCGGGTATCTGTTATTCTATATATAAACCCTCTGAACCCCTCGATTAGATTCCAGTCTGTAATTCACTCCCGGGTATCTGTTATTCTATATATAAACCCCAACGAACCCCTAGATTAGATTCCAGTCTGTAACTCACTTCCGGTTATCTGTTATTCTATATATAAACCCCCCCAACCCCTCAATTAGATTCCAGTCTGTAACTCACTCCCGGGTATCTGTTATTTTATATATAAACCACCCCGAACCACTCGATTAGATTTCAGTCTGTAACTCACTCACGGGTATCTGTTATTCTAAATATAAACCCCCCCGAACCCCTCGATTAGATTCCAGTCTGTAACTCACTCCCGGGTATCTGTTATTCTATATATAAACCCCCCCGAACCCCTCAATTAGATTCCAGTCTGTAACTCACTCCCGGGTATCTGTTATTTTATATATAAACCACCCCGAACCACTCGATTAGATTGCAGTCTGTAACTCACTCACGGGTATCTGTTATTCTAAATATAAACCCCCCCGAACCCCTCGATTAGATTCCAGTCTGTAACTCACTCCCGGGTATCTGTTATTCTATATATAAACCACCCCGAAACCCTCGATTAGATTCCAGTCTGTAACTCACTCCCGGGTATCTGTTATTCTATATATAAACCCCCTGAACCCCTCGATTAGATTCCAGTCTGTAACTCACTCCCGGGTATCTGTTATTCTATATATAAACCACCCGAACCACTCAATTAGATTCCAGTCTGTAACTCACTCCCGGGTATCTGTTATTCTATATATAAACCACCCCGAACCTCTCGATTAGTTTTCAGTCTGTAACTCAATCCCGGGTATCTGTTATTCTATATATAAACCACCCGAACCCCTCGATTAGATTCCAGTCTGTGACTCACTCCCGGGAATCTGTTATTCTATATATAAACCCCCCGAACCCCTCGATTAGATTTCAGTCTGTAACTCAATCCCGGGTATCTGTTATTCTATATATAAACCACCCGAACCCCTCGATTAGATTCCAGTCTGTAACTCACTCCCGGGAATCTGTTATTCTATATATAAACCACCCCGAACCCCTCGATTAGATTCCAGTCTGTAACTCACTCCCGGATATCTGTTATTCTATATTATAAACCACCGGAACCCCTCGATTAGATTCCAGTCTGTAACTCACTCCCGGGTATCTGTTATTCTATATATAAACCACCCCAAACCCCTCGATTAGATTCCAGTCTGTAACTCACTCCCGGGTATCTGTTATTCTATATATAAACCACCCCGAACCCCTCGATTAGATTCCAGCCTGTAACTCACTCCCGGGTATCTGTTATTCTATATATAAACCACCCGAACCCCTCGATTAGATTCCAGTCTGTAACTCACTCCCGGGTATCTGTTATTCTATATATAAACCACCCCGATCCCCTCGATTAGATTCCAGTCTGTAACTCACTCCCGGTTGAATCAGTGTCTTTCTTTCTGCTCCCAGTGGTCCTGATCGGAGAGTCCGGTGTGGGGAAGAGTAACCTTTTGTCTCGTTTCACTCGCAACGAGTTTAACCATGACAGTCGGACTACAATCGGTGTCGAGTTCTCCACGCGGAGTGTGATTGTTGAGGGTGTGACTGTGAAGACGCAGATCTGGGACACGGCGGGACTGGAACGTTACCGTGCCATTACCTCAGCGTAAGTATAAGTGTGCACTCCCCTCCCCCTCTCCCCCCCCGGTTCACAGAGTCTCCCACAATTCGGATAGATGGAGTTGAGACACCCAGATCAGCCACCATCTTAACAGATTAGCAGAGAGGCCCGAGGGGCTGAATGGCCTCCTCCTGTCCCTGCCTTCCTCCCTCACCCCACTGACCAACAGAGGGAGAGCTTACCCCACTTGGACAGTCTCCTCCACAATTCCCTTTCACCGTCGCCCTCCCTCTGTCACTCAGTGGCTCAGTGTGAGTCAGCCTCTCACCCCCCCACCCCCGAAGTGAAATAGTTCTGGCTCCCGGGCCCCTTCCCAGATTCCTGAGTGCAGAATTGGGGCCGATTATTCCCAGGGTCAGTACTGAGGGAGCGCCGCACTGTCGGAGGGTCAGTACTGAGGGAGCGCCGCACTGTCGGAGGGTCCGTGCTGAGGGAGCGCCGCACTGTCGGAGGGTCAGTACTGAGGGAGCGCCGCACTGTCGGAGGGTCAGTACTGAGGGAGCGCCGCACTGTCGGAGGGTCAGTACTGAGGGAGCGCCGCACTGTCGGAGGGTCAGTACTGAGGGAGTGTCGCACTGTCGGAGGGTCAGTACTGAGGGAGAGCCGCACTGTCGGAGGGTCAGGACTGAGGGAGCGCCGCACTGTCGGAGGGTCAGTACTGAGGGAGTGCCGCACTGTCAGAGGAGGGGTTGGGTGGGTGGGCGGCACGTGGTGGGTGGGTGGTGGGTGGGTGGGATGGTTGGGTGGGGGGTGGGTGGGGTGGTTGGGTGGGGGGTGGGTGGGGGTTGGGTTGGGGTTGGGTGGGGTGGGTGGTGAGGGTGGGTGGGTGTGGGTGAGGGTGGGTGGGTGGGGGTTGGATGGGGGTGGGAGGCCTTAACCACCTGAAAGGGACAGGAGGCCCACCTTCCGGAGCTGCCCACCAGTCTGATTGGCTGGCAGCCCGGCAGCCTCACCAGCGCCAGGACACGGTAGTGGCCACCACTGGGACTGCAAGGACACCCGGGTGGAGGGACTTTGAGGCGAGTTCGGGGACCCTAGCGGAGGTGGGGTGGGGGGTTGGTGTTGAGGCCCTGGGCAGTAGAAGCCAGTGGTGAGGCACAAAGTGGGGTGCCCTGTTTGGGGACGGGTGCACCTGATGGCACAGGTGACCACCCCCTACCAGCACCACCAACCCCCACCTTTAGCCCGCGCAGTGACACCCCTGGTTACCTTCCCCCAGTTGGCCATTAACTGGCCGCTTAAGGCCTAAAGGTGAGAGGGCTTGCCTGACGCCAACCCACACACCCCCCACCCCCACCCCCCACCCCCCTCTTCAATATAGGTCAGGAGTGGGCGGGGAGGCAGTGGGAAAGCCGCCTGCTTTATTTTACATGGGCCCCCGCACCCTCTCCCCCACCCCCACCCCCACCCCACCCTCTCCCCCACCCCCACCCCCACCCCACCCTCTCCCCCACCCCCACCCCCACTCCCGCCTTCAAATATGCCAGCGGGTTGGGGGAAGGGCCATAAAATCCCCTCCCCCACCCCCAGCGTTTAAGGTGGGTGACCTATCATCGGAACGGGGAAAAGTTGGAAATGTCCATCAGACCATAAGACATAAGGAGCAGAAATTAGGCCATTCGGCCCATCGCGTCTGCTCCGCCATTCAATCATGGCTGATAAGTTTCTCAACCCCATTCTCCCCATCTTCTCCCCCGTCACCTTTGACCCCCCTTACCAATCAAGAACCTGTCTATCTCGGTCTTAAATACACTCAATGACCTGGCCCTCCACAGCCTTCTGTGGCAATGAATTCCATATCGTAGGGTTTGGAGCGAGTGAAAGTGGGGTGGGTGAGGGTGAGGGGAGGTGGGAAGAAGAGCGACAGGGAGGGTCTGCGATCGGCGAAAGATGGGCGAGATTAAATGACAGGAGCGTCGGAGGGCGCAAGGCCCAAAGGAGCGGGTAAATGGGACATGTGGGGGTCGTGCCTAGAAGAGGTGCAAATGGCGGGGATGGCGAACAGCTTCAGCACAAAACACGCGAGCGAAAACGCGAAGGGATGGGAAACGGGGTTGGAGGCAGAGTTTACGGTTGGCGAACTCCATATTGAGGCCCTGAGGAGCCTCCAATTTGGACTCGGCGGCGTCTGAGCCGACGATGGGGACGGGATCCGGCCCGAAGGGGCCTGCTCGTTAACCTCTGACCCTTGACCCCCATGGGCAGGGAACAGGCCCGGCAACGCCAATAGGCCTCTGGGAGGGGGGGGAAGTACCTGTTTTGGTTGGCGGAGGGGGGGGGGGAGACGTGCCCTTGTGCGACCCTCCTCCACTGAGGATGCGACGCCCGGAGGACCCTCTCCCTCACACCGACCCCACCTCAGACTGACGCCATTGGCCGCTGACTTACACCAATTGGAACGTGAAGAGACCCTCCATTATCTGATTGGACGATTCATCGCTGTGGCTCAAACTGTGCGAATATTTTTATGGGTCCTGAGCAGTTGCGAATATTATTACAGGAAGGCGAATTTATTTCCGGCCCCCCAACGAGTTTTCTCCCTGGGAGTTCCTCATAGTAATGGCCTGGAGATTCCGTTTTAAAAAACACAGGATGTGGGCGTCGCTGGCTGGGCCCAGCATTTATTACCCATCCCTAATTGCCCCCTTGAGAAGGTGGTGGGTGAGCCGCCTTCCTGAGCCGCTGCAGTCCCTGTGGTGTAGGTACACCCACCGTGCTGTTAGGGAGGGAGTTCCAGGATTTGGACCCAGAGACAGTGAAGGAACGGCCGATATATTTCCCAAGTCAGGATGGTGAGTGGCTCGGAGGGGAACTTCCAGGTGGTGTTCCCCATGTGTCTGCTGCCCTTGTCCTTCTAGATGGTAGAGGTCGTGGGTTTGGAAGGTGCTGCCTAAGGAGCCTTGGTGAGTTGCTGCAGTGCATCTTGTAGATGGTACACACACTGCTGCCACTGTGCGTCGGTGGTGGAGGGAGTGAATGTTTGTGGATGGGGTGCCGATCAAGCGGGGCTGCTTTGTCCTGGATGGTGTCGAGCTTCTTGAGTGTTGTGGGAGCTGCACTCATCCAGGCAAGTGGGGAGTATTCCATCACACTCCTGACTTGTGCCTCGTAGATGGTGGACAGGCTTTGGGGAGTCATGAGGTGAGTTACTCACTGCAGGATTCCCAGCCTCTGACCTGCTCTTGTAGCCACAGTATTTATATGGCTGGTCCAGTTCAGTTTCTGGTCAATGGTAACCCCCAGGATGTTGATAGTGGGGGATTCAGTGATGGTAATGCCATTGAAGGTCAAGGGGCGATGGTTGGATTCTCTGTTGTTGGGGATGGTCATTGCCTGGCACTTGTGTGGCACGAATGTTACTTAATAAGTCTGCAATTCAGTTGCAAGCCAGAAGGGTTGGCGCTTGCCAGAGTTGTTGGTTCGGGGCCTGTATGACTCGGCTGTGTCTGGTTCTTGCAGGTATTACCGTGGGGCAGTGGGGGCGCTCTTGGTGTATGACATCGCCAAGCACTTGACCTACGAGAGTGTGGAGCGCTGGCTGAACGAGCTGCTTGACCATGCGGACAACAAGCTGGTGGTCATGTTGGTGGGGAACAAGACTGACCTCAGCGAGATCCGAGCTGTGCCAGTCGAGGAGGCCAAGTCTTTTGCAGGTAAATTCAGCTCACCCGCAGTGGGGGAGGAGGATGTGTTGTGGTGGGAGGGGGTGGTTGTGTTTTGAGACTGGGAGTAAGGAGTAAGAACACCTGAGACCCTAGGGTCTTGGGCAGGGTTCAAGGGAGAACGTGAGAGGTGAAAGATCATGATGTCAATGACGTGAGGTTACCTGTCCAATCACTGACCCATAGAGACTGTCCCGTCCAATCACTGATGCATAGAGGCTGTCCTGTCCAATCACTGACCCACAGGGACTACCCCGTCCCATCACCAATAGTGACTGTCCCATCCAATCACTGACCCATAGAGACTGTCCCGGCCAATCACTGACCCATAGAGACTGTCCCGGCCAATCACTGACCCATAGAGACTGTCCCGGCCAATCACTGACCCATAGAGACTGTCCCGTCCAATCACTGACCCATAGAGACTGTCCCGGCCAATCACTGACCCATAGAGACTGTCCCGTCCAATCACTGATCCATAGAGATTGTCCCGTCCAATCACTGACCCATAGAGTCTGCCCTGGCCAATCAGTGACCCATAGAGACTGTCCCATCCAATCACTGACCCATAGAGTCTGCCCTGGCCAATCAGTGACCCATAGAGACTGTCCCGGCCAATCACTGACCCATAGAGACTGTCCCGTCCCATCACCAATAGTGACTGTCCCATCCAATCACTGACCCATAGAGACTGTCCTGGCCAATCAGTGACCCATAGAGACTGTCCCATCCCATCACCAATAGTGACTGTCCCATCCAATCACTGACCCATAGAGACTGTCCCATCCAATCACTGACCCATAGAGACTGTCCCGTCTGATCGCTGACCCATAGAGACTGTCCCGTCCAATCACTGACCCATAGAGACTGTCCCGTCCAATCACTGACCCATAGAGACTGTCCCGTCCAATCACTGACCCATAGAGACTGTCCCGTCCAATCACTGACCCATAGAGACTGTCCCGTCCAATCACTGACCCATAGAGACTGTCCCGTCCAATCACTGACCCATAGAGTCTGCCCTGGCCAATCAGTGACCCATAGAGACTGTCCCATCCAATCACTGACCCATAGAGACTGTCCCGGCTGATCACTGACCCATAGAGACTGTCCCGTCCCATCACCAATAGTGACTGTCCCATCCAATCACTGACCCATAGAGACTGTCCTGGCCAATCAGTGACCCATAGAGACTGTCCCGTCCCATCACCAATAGTGACTGTCCCATCCAATCACTGACCCATAGAGACTGTCCCGGCTGATCGCTGACCCATAGAGACTGTCCCGTCCCATCACTGACCCGTAGATAATGTCCTGTCCCATCACTGAGCCCCCGCTGAACCTCCCTAGTACCAATGATTTGGGACGGTGAGACTTCATGGTGGTGAGTGGAGATGGGTAAGGATTGGAGAAGGGAGGAGAGGGGTGGAGATGGGAATTGGGAGGGGGTGGAGATGGGGAGGAGTGTGGATGGAGAGGGGGTGGGGGTGGAGATGGGGCAGTGGGTGGAGATGGGAAGGGGAGGGGGTGGAGATGGGGGAGGGGTGGAGATGGGGGAGGGGGAGGGGGTGGAGGGGGGTGGGGGTGGAGATGGGGGAGGGGTGTGGATGGAGAGGGGGACGGGGTGGAGATGGGGAGGGAAGGGGGTGGAGATGGGGGCGGGGTGGAGATGGGGGAGGGGTGTGGATGGAGAGGGGGAGGGGATGGAGAGGGGGTGGGGGTGGAGATGGGGGAGGGGTGTGGATGGAGAGGGGGAGGGGGTGGAGATGGGGAGGGAAGGGGGTGGAGATGGGGGAGGGGTGTGGATGGGGAGGGGTGGAGGTGGGGGAGGGGTGGAGATGGGGGAGGGGTGGAGATGGGGAGGGGGAGGGAGTGGAGATGGGGGAGGGAATAGGGGTGGAGATGGGGGAGGGGTGTGGATGGAGAGGGGGAGGGGGTGGAGAGGGGGTGGGGGTGGAGATGGGGGAGGGGTGTGGATGGAGAGGGGGAGGGGGTGGAGATGGGGAGGGAAGGGGGTGGAGATGGGGAGGGAAGGGGGTGGAGATGGGGGAGGGGTGTGGATGGGGAGGGGGTGGGGGTGGAGATGGGGGAGGGGTGTGGATGGGGAGGGGGTGGAGATGGGGAGGGAAGGGGGTGGAGATGGGGGAGGGGTGTGGATGGGGAGGGGGTGGGGGTGGAGATGGGGGAGGGGTGGAGATGGGGGAGGGGTGAAGATGGGGAGGGGGTGGAGATGGGGAGGGGGAGGGGGTGGAGATGGGGGAGGGAATAGGGGTGGGAATGGGGGCAGGACAGGGCTCAGATCCTACTCGCTCCACTTGGCCTTCTCGCTGCTTCCCGGAGCCACCTCACTGCTGAGGGGGGTCACGTGATTCTGTCCCCCTCTCATTCCAGCACAATCTCACCCTGACATCGCCCCGCGCAACCCCCGGCCCCTCCCACCCCCGTCCCAACGCCGTGTCGGACATCTTGGGATCTCAGCCCCTCCCCCGAAAATGGCCTGAGGCCTGTAAGTCAGGCCTCTTCTCGTTGGCTAGGGGCCAACTGGGCATCTCGATGAGTGTTTGGGAGGAGGGTGGGGGGTGATGTTGGGTGGGGGTGGGTGTTGGGGGCAGGTCGATTTCGTTCTCTCTTGGGACGTGGGCATTAAATTGGTACTTTTGACGAGCGTTAATGAGCATTAAACTGGTACTGCAGAGGCAATAAGCGCGATGGTTGTCAAGGGAGGCCTGGTTGGCGAAGACGCCCCCTTATTGTCGATTAGGCCCTGGGGTGGGGGTAATATCCCCGGACGAGTAACCCAGAGGCCCGGGCTAATACTCTGGGAACACGGGCTCAAATCCCACCCCGGCAGCTGGTGGAACTTAAATTCAATTAATAAATCTGGCATCGAAAGCCAATCTCAGCGATGGGGACAATAATTGTTCTCTTCAATCTGCCCTCCTTACACGGCCTGGCCTACACGTGTAAGGTCTGAACTGACCTTGACCCACATCCTGGGCCAAAAAATAGATAAATTATGAGTGGATGGGACAGCCCGGAGGTACATCGCAAAGAGGTGGGGGAGATACCCCCCTGTGAAGGCACATGAGCCCCTGCCTCTCACAGAATCACAGAGCAGGAGAGGCCCTTCGGCCCATCGAGTCTGCACCGACACGTGAGAAACACCTGACCCTACCTTCCCCTAATCCCATTGACCAGCACTTGGCCCATAGCCTTGAATGTTATGAGGTGCCAAGTGCTCATCCAGGTACTTTTTAAAGGATGTGAGGCAACCCGCCTCCACCACCCTCCCAGGCAGCGCATTCCAGACCCTCACCACCCTCTGGGTAAAAAGGTTTTTCCTCACATCCCCCCCTAAACCTCCTGCCCCTCACCTTGAACTTGTGTCTCCTCGTGACTGACCCTTCAACTAAGGGGAACAGCTGCTCCCTGTCCACCCTGTCCATGCCCCTCATAATCTTGTACACCTCCATCAGGTCGCCCCTCAGTCTTCTCTGCTCCAACAAAAACAACCCAAGTCTATCCAACCTCTCTTCATAACTTAAATGTTTCATCTCAGGCAACATCCTGGTGAATCTCCTCTGCACCCCCTCCAGTGCAATCACATCCTTCCTATAATGTGGCGACCGGAACTGCACACAGTACTCCAGCTGTGGCCTCACCAAGGTTCTATATAACTCCAACATGACCTCCCTACTTTTGTAATCTATGCCTCGATTGATAAAGGCAAGTGTCCCATATGCCTTTTTCACCACCCCACTAACATGCCCCTCTGCCTTCAGAGATCTACGGACACACACGCCAAGGTCCCTTTGTTCCTCAGAACTTCCTAGTGTCATGCTGTTCATTGAATACTTCCTTGTCAAATTACTCCTTCCAAAGTGTATCACCTCACACTTTTCAGGGTTAAATTCCATCTGCCACTTATCTGCCCATTTGACCATCCCGTCTATATCTTCCTGTAGCCCAAGACACTCAACCTCACTGTTAACCACCCAGCCAATCTTTGTGTCATCCGCAAACTTACTAATCCTACCCCCCACATAGTCATCTAAGTCGTTTATATAAATGACGAATAATATGGGACTCAGCACAGATCCCTGTGGTACGCCACTGGACACTGGCTTCCAGTCACTAAAGCATCCTTCTGTCATCACCCTCTGCCTCCTACAACTAAGCCAATTTTGAATCCACCTTATCAAATTACCCTGTATCCCATGTGCCTTTGCCTTCTTTATAAGTCTCCCATGTGGGACCTTGTCAAAGGCTTTGCTGAAATCCATATAAACTTCATCAACTGCATTACCCTCATCTACACACCTGGTCACCTCCTCAAAAAATTCAATCAAATTTGTTAGGCATGACCTCCCTCTGACAAAGCCATGCTGACTATCCCTGATCAAACCTTGCCTCTCCAAGTGGAGATAGATTCTCTCCTTCAGAATTTTCTCCAACAGTTTCCCTACCACTGACGTGAGACTCACTGGTCTGTAGTTCCCTGGCTTCTCTCTACAACCCTTCTTAAATAGCTGAACCACATTAGCTGTTCTCCAGTCCTCTGGCACCTCCCCCATGGCCAGAGAGGAATTAAAAATTTGGGTCAGAGCCCCTGCGATCTCCTCCCTTGCCTCCCTCAGCAGTCTGGGACACAAATTACCCGGACCTGGAGATTTGTCCACTTTTAAGCCTGCCAACACCTCCAATACCTTGTCACTCCCTATATCAATTTGCTTAAGAACCTCACAGTCCCTCTCCCCGAGTTCCATACCTTCATCCTCATTCTCTTGGGTGAAGACGGGTGTGAAGTATTCGTTCAACACTCTAGTGATGTCCTCTGGCTCCACCCATAGATTGCCTCCTTGGTCCCTAATGGGGCCTACTCTTTCTCTGGTTATCCTCCTCCCATTGATATACTTATAGAATATCTTGGGACTTTCCCTACTTTTACCAGCCAGAGCTTTCTCATATCCCCTCTTTGCTCTCCTAATTGCTTTCTTCAGCTCCACCCTGCACTTTCTGTTCTCCACTAATGCCTCTGCTGATTTGCTCCCCTCGTACCTGCTAAAAGCCTCTCTTTTCCTTCTCGCCAAGGCCTCACGGCCCAGGGCATTATCTCAGGGGGTTGCAGTTTGGAGGTCATGGGGTCGCGGTGGGTTACAGTTTGGTGAAAGGGCTTAGCCCCCTGTTGCAGTCTGCAGGGAGCAAGATATTTAGGGGAACTGATAGGGTCGAGAGACAGAGAGAGAAACTATTCCCACTCTTCAGGGAGTCTGGGTCCTGGGGCGGGGAAGGGGGGGGCAGAGTCTAGAAATTCGAGCCAGACCTTTCAGGAGTGAAATTAGGAAACACTTCGACATACACAAAGGGTGGGAGAAGTCTGGAACACTCTTCCGCAAATGACAAGGATGGGTAGATGGGGTCAGAGCACAGATCAGCCACGGTCTCACTAGGCGGTGGAGACGGAACAGGTCTGAAGGGCTGAATGGCCTCCTCTAGTCCTCATGAGACTACCGCGATTTTATTTTTCCTTGTTGTGCCCACAGAGAAACACGAGATGCTGTTCATGGAGACTTCGGCCCTCGACTCGACTAATGTAGAGCTAGCCTTTCAGACTGTGATCACAGGTCAGTCATTGACATCTCCCTACTTTTGTCGTTCCATTGCTTCCGCCGCCCTTTCAGGCAGCGCCTTCCAGATCACAACAACTCGCTGTGTAAATAAAAAACAAATTCTCCTCATCTCCCCCTCTGGTTCTTTCCCCGATTCTCTTCAATCTGTGTCCCCCTCTGGTTACCGACCCTCCTGCCCAGTGGAAACAGTTTCTCCTTATTTACTCTGTCCAAACCCCCCTTCCTGATTTTCATCGTCTCGATTCAATCTCCCCCTTAACCTTCTCCGCTCTAAGGAGAACAATTCCAGCTTCTCCAGCCTCTCCACATGAACTGAAGTCCCTCATCCCTGGTCCCATTCGGGGTCAATCTCCCTCCGCTCCCTCTCCGAGGCCCTTGACATCCTTCCTAAAGTGCGGGGTCTGGAATTGGACACCCAACTCCAGCTGGGGGCCTAACCAGGGATTTATAGAGGGTTTAGCCTAAACTCCTTGCTTCTGTACTCTTTCATTTTGTTCATGCAAATTAGGAGCAGAAGGAGGCCATTCAGCCCCTCGAGCCTGCTCCACCATTCTAGAAGGTCAAGGCTGATCTGGTTGTGGCCTTAACTCCACTTTCCTGTCTGTCCCCCTCCATAACCCTTGACCCCCCCGGTCGATCAGAAATCTCTCTAACTCGGCCTTGAATATATTCAGTCACCCGGCCCCCACTGCTCTCTGGGGTGGGGGGAGAGAATTCCACAGACTGACCACCCTCTGAGAGAAGAAATTCCTCCTCATCTCCATCTTCAATGGGAGACCCCTTATTCTGAAACTGTGCCCCCCCCCCCCCTCCTCGTTCTAGATTCCCACACGAGAGGGGGAAACATCCTCCCAGCATCCACCCTGTCAAACCACCCCCTCAGGATCTAATATGTTTGAATAAGATCACCTCTCATTCTTCTAAACTCCAATGGGTTCAGGCCCAACCTGCTCAACCTTTCCTCATAAGACAAACCTCCTTCATCCCAGGAATCAGCCCAGTGAACCTTCTCCGAACTGTCTCCCATTGAACTACATCCTGCCAACGATTGACCTCTGACCCTTCCCAGTGACCTTCCAGTCCAGCAGCCCATCCTGGCATGGCCAAGTCTGTGGTGACCGTGGCGATGTGAACCACCTCCGCCTTCCCCTGCCACGTTTGATCTGACCTCTTGAATCGGGCAGCAGATCAGTGAGTAGGATGAAGACAAATGGCCGTCTGATCCCACCTCCCATCATGACTCGTAGGCCCCTCGGTGTGGGATAGGCAACTCCATTCTCGCTTAACGAAAAAGCACACATAACTTCCCCAAGCTTGAGTGGGAAAGGAAAACCATGCTAAACGTTTGTGACAGCTCATCAGACTACACCAGAGGATTGGGAGAACTGAAAGAATGGTCTTCGGTGGGAGAGTTAGGGGATTAGAGGGATGGCCTTCAGTGGGAGAGTTAGGGGATTAGAGGGATGGTCTTCGATGGGAGAGTTAGGGGATTAGAGGGATGGTCTTCGACGGGAGGGTTAGGGGATTAGAGGGATGGTCTTCGACGGGAGAGTTAGGGGATTAGAGGGATGGTCTTCGGTGGGAGAGTTAGGGGATTAGAGTGATGGTCTTCGATGGGGGAGTTAGGGGATTAGAGGGATGGTCTTCGGTGGGAGAGTTAGGGGATTAGAGGGATGGTCTTCGATGGGAGAGTTAGGGGATTAGAGTGATGGTCTTCGATGGGGGAGTTAGGGGATTAGAGGGATGGTCTTTGATGGGAGAGTTAGGGGATTAGAGGGATGGTCTTCGGTGGGAGAGTTAGGGGATTAGAGGGATGGTCTTCGATGGGAGAGTTAGGGGATTAGAGGGATGGTCTTCGACGGGAGGGTTAGGGGATTAGAGGGATGGTCTTCGACGGGAGAGTTAGGGGATTAGAGGGATGGTCTTCGGTGGGAGAGTTAGGGGATTAGAGGGATGGTCTTCGACGGGGGAGTTAGGGGATTAGAGGGATGGTCTTCGACGGGAGAGTTAGGGGATTAGAGGGATGGTCTTCGATGGGAGAGTTAGGGGATTAGAGTGATGGTCTTCGATGGGGGAGTTAGGGGATTAGAGGGATGGTCTTCGGTGGGAGAGTTAGGGGATTAGAGGGAGGGTCTTCGATGGAAGAGTTAGGGGATTAGAGGGATGGTCTTCGATGGGAGGGTTAGGGGATTAGAGGGATGGTCTTCGATGGGGGAGTTAGGGGATTAGAGGGATGGGCTTCGTTGGGGGAGTTAGGGGATTAGAGGGATGGTCTTCGATGGGAGGGTTAGGGGATCAGAGGGATGGTCTTAGATGGGGGAGTTAGGGGATTAGAGGGATGGGCTTCGTTGGGGGAGTTAGGGGATTAGAGGGATGGTCTTCGATGGGGGAGTTAGGGGATTAGAGGGACGGGCTTCGTTGGGGGAGTTAGGGGATTAGAGGGATGGTCTTCGACGGGAGGGTTAGGGGATTAGAGGGATGGTCTTCGACGGGAGAGTTAGGGGATTAGAGGGATGGTCTTCGGTGGGAGAGTTAGGGGATTAGAGGGATGGTCTTCGACGGGGGAGTTAGGGGATTAGAGGGATGGTCTTCGACGGGAGAGTTAGGGGATTAGAGGGATGGTCTTCGATGGGAGAGTTAGGGGATTAGAGTGATGGTCTTCGATGGGGGAGTTAGGGGATTAGAGGGATGGTCTTCGATGGGGGAGTTAGGGGATTAGAGGGAGGGTCTTCGATGGAAGAGTTAGGGGATTAGAGGGATGGTCTTCGATGGGAGGGTTAGGGGATTAGAGGGATGGTCTTCGATGGGGGAGTTAGGGGATTAGAGGGATGGGCTTCGTTGGGGGAGTTAGGGGATTAGAGGGATGGTCTTCGATGGGAGGGTTAGGGGATCAGAGGGATGGTCTTAGATGGGGGAGTTAGGGGATTAGAGGGATGGGCTTCGTTGGGGGAGTTAGGGGATTAGAGGGATGGTCTTCGATGGGGGAGTTAGGGGATTAGAGGGACGGGCTTCGTTGGGGGAGTTAGGGGATTAGAGGGATGGTCTTCGATGGGAGGGTTAGGGGATCAGAGGGATGGTCTTTGGTGGGAGAGTTAGGGGATTAGAGGGATGGTCTTCGATGGGAGGGTTAGGGGATTAGAGGGATGGTCTTCGATGTGGGAGTTAGGGGATTAGAGGGATGGTCTTCGATGGGGGAGTTAGGGGATCAGAGGGATGGTCTTCGATGGGGGAGTTAGCGTATTAGAGGGATGGGCTTCGATGGGGGAGTTAGGGGATTAGAGGGATGGTCTTCGATGGGGGAGTTAGGGGATCAGAGGGATGGTCTTCGATGGGGGAGTTAGCGTATTAGAGGGATGGGCTTTCTTTGCTGTTGACCTACCTCCGATTGCTTCTGCAGAAATCTTCCACCGGCGAGCCCAGAATCGGGGCAAGCAAATGACCAACAGCATTTCTCTCAGCGCCAACAGCTTCTCCAACGAGGGAGCCTCCACAGAGGTCGCAACCAAGAAGCCTTGTTGTCAAAACATCTGACCTGCCGCTGGACACTGATTCTACGCCATCGGGATCCTGCATTGTTTTGTATATTATCCACTCCCGAACTTCCCCCCCTGAGCCCCCCCCACCCCACCCCTCCCTCCAACCAGCCACCCACTCCCCCCGCACTCCACTGTCAGGGGAGGCCCACTGGGATCGTGGGTGGGGACTGCGCGGTTGGCATGAATCAGACTTGCCCAACCCATCCTTGCATGCCCACCTTGTGAAGGCTCCATGTGGGGCCTGCAACAGCGCCCGTGCCCGCCTGTGGGCAGACCCACCTGGCCGCCCAGCCCCTGGTAGGCACATCCCTCCTTTGTAGTCTGAGACTCTGCCTCGGAAGGGGTAGGGGTGTCCCAACTTTGTCAAAGTCAATGGAGGTGGGAGCGCGACACTAATGGGATATTGGTAAAGGGGCTGCTTGGGAATTAGACTGGGGTCCATACTTGCCACCTGGATTCATTCTGAGGGTCTCTCTCACTGTCGGCCGTGAGGGTCCCAGCTCCGTCGATTATTCAGCCATCTTCACCCAGTTCCTCGTTAAAATGGGCCCCTGACAACTCACTACCCCCAGCTCCCGACCCAATCCCATTCGGACGGCCCTGGCATGGGAGTTAGTTCATAAGGAGCGCTCTGTGATTGTTGTCAATGCACTTTACTGGGCCAGTGTAGAGGGAGCTTTACTCTGTATCTAACCCCGTGCTGTACCAGTCCTGGGAGTGTTTGATGGGGACAGTGTAGAGGGAGCTTTACTCTGTATCTAACCCCGTGCTGTACCTGTCCTGGGAGTGTTTGATGGGGACAGTGTAGAGGGATGTTTACCCTGTATCTAACCCCGTGCTGTACCTGTCCTGGGAGTGTTTGATGGGGACAGTGTAGAGGGATGTTTACCCTGTATCTAACCCCGTGCTGTACCTGTCCTGGGAGTGTTTGATGGGGACAGTGTAGAGGGAGCTTTACTCTGTATCTAACCCCGTGCTGTACCTGTCCTGGGAGTGTTTGATGGGGACAGTGTAGAGGGATGTTTACCCTGTATCTAACCCCGTGCTGTACCTGTCCTGGGAGTGTTTGATGGGGACAGTGTAGAGGGAGCTTTACTCTGTATCTAACCCAGTGCTGTACCTGTCCTGGGAGTGTTTGATGGGGACAGTGTAGAGGGAGCTTTACTCTGTATCTAACCCCGTGCTGTACCTGCCCTGGGAGTGTTTGATGGGGACGGTGCAGAGGGAGCTTTACTCTGTATCTCACCCCGTGCTGTACCTGTCCTGGGAGTGTTTGATGGGGACAGTGTAGAGGGAGCTTTACTCTGTATCTAACCCCGTGCTGTACCTGCCCTGGGAGTGTTTGATGGGGACGGTGCAGAGGGAGCAGACTTGCTCTGTGCCGCCTGGGAATTGGGTGCGGTGATGTGGGGACTGGAGTCATTTTCCCCCACCTGTCTTCATCAGAACTTGCCGAAACCCTTGCTGCAGTTTTGCGAAATAAAGATGGCCCATTGATCCCTTGTTGTGCGGAGAGGCAGGATAGTGAGGGTTTGTGAGGGGAGTTCAGGGTGGTCTGGCGAGGAGTGGAATGGGCTGGGATGGAAAGTGATTCTTAGCTCTTCAGCCTGTAGCAGGAGCTTCCACATTGGGGTAAATACCCCAAGCATTGCCTGTACATCATGTGGCGGCCAATGGGAATGAACGATATTGATTAAGGGAGATTGTGAAGCCCCCTTGACCCCGGGTCATGTGCCATTGACCAGGTGGCTCATTGGCGAAGGCTGCCAAAGTTCCTCCCAGCGAGGGAATGGGGCGGAATACAATCCCAGTTCCGGGAAAAACCTCCGAATCCCGGGTCGCAATGATGGAAGGTTGACACGTCAGCCTAGATTTCCCCGCCCAGAGCTGTCCGGAAAGACGACAGGGAAGATTCAAACGTCAATGTACATTTGGAGATGTTTCAATGGGTTGCCCTTTTCAAAAATAAATCAAATAAAGGGGATTTTGTTCTCAGTTTGTACAAGAGGTGGTTTGTCTATCCTCAGAGCCTCTCCGCGTTTGCTCACTTTCTGACAGGCCTGGTCAGTCAATTTGCCGCCTGATTCGGCCTACTCCGTAGGCCTCAGCGCCCGGTTCCTGGCCTGCACTGAATTAGCCCACTGGGTTGCCACGGCCTCCTGTTTGCCAGGCTACGCCCAGGTCTCTGGCCCATTCAGGCTATTTTGCCGGTCAGTCAGTCACCAGTCCCGGGTATATGGGGAGAGCTGCCACACTTGTGTGTCCCGACATGAAAGATTGCGAATTGTGGTTTTGACGCTCGCGCGGGCGTGCTTTGCCTCAGGACTGTCAGATTTTGAAACAAAATTGAACGCAAGGGAGCGACGCGACATCGGTGTTCATCCGGTGGCAACAACAACTTGCATTTGTATAGCGCCCGTAACATAGTCAACCACTGGCGGCTAAACCAGGCAGAAATTTGACCCCGGGTCACAGGCGACCAAAAGCTGGGTCAAAGAGGAGGGTTTTAAAGAAAGGAGGAGAGAGAGAGAGGTGATGGGGTGGTGGGGGCGGGTGAGGAGAGGTTTAGGGAGGGAATTCCAGAGCTCAGGGCCCCCCAGGCAGCTGAAGGCACGGCCGCCAATGGCGGAGCGACGGGAATGGGGGGATGCTCGAGAGGCCGGAATTGGAGGAGAGCATCAGTTGCCTTCTCACCCACCAGCTCAATCAGGAGCGTTTGGATCCCCATCCTCATTAAAGTAACCACCATTTTCCACCCTTTAATCCCTGGTTAGGCCCCAGCGGGAGTAATAATGTGTCCGATTCCGGGCCCCGCACTTTCGGGAGGATGTCGAGGGGCCTCGGAGAGGGTGTGGGAGGGAGATTGACCCGGAATGCGACCAGGGATGAGGAGAGTTCAGTTCGTGTGGAGAGACTGGGAGAAGCTGGGATTGTTCTCCTTAGAGCGGAGAAGGTTAAGGGGGGGAGATTGAATTGAGGCGTTCAAAATCAGGAAGGGGGGCTTTGGGCAGAGTAAGTGGGGAGAAACTGTTTCAAGTGAGAGGAAGAGGCCATTCAGCCCCTCGAACCCCTTCCACAATTCAATCAGTTCATGGCTGAACGGTTCTGTAACCCTTAACCCCCTTACCTGACCAAAATCTGTCCATCTCGGCTTTGAGCTTATGTTTTGGGGGGTCGGGGGGGGGGTTGGGTGGCGGGGGGTGGGTGGGGGGAATATGGGGAGAGAGTTTCAGATTTCTACCCCACCTTTGTGTGAAGACCTGCTTTCTGATCCATTTTCCACAAGTTCCCTGTCCTGCCTACGACGATGTCCAACGGTGTTGGGGCGGGAATCTGGAACTCTCTCCCCCCCACCCCCCCCCCCCCCCCCCCACCCACCCAAAAAAAGGCTGTCGAGGTTGGGAGGGGGTCAATTGGGAATTCCCAAACGGAGGTGGATCGATTTTTGTTGGGTTAAGGGGGGTTAAGGGTTACGGAGCCAAGGTGGGTAGATGGGGTTAACACACAGATCAGCTGTGGTCTGACTGAGTGGTGGAACAGGTTGAGGGGCTGAATGGCCTCCTCTTGTTTCTCAGTTCCCAGACGCAGACATTAAGCGAAGCAGATTTTAGGGTTAAAAGACATGATGTTAGATCAATGGTAAGTCCAGTCAGGAGTGTAGATGTTACAGGAAGAGGATTTTACACACACACATGTGGCCTTCAGGCCTGAGCAACTTGGATGTGGCGAGTTATTCACTAAGGGCAACACACTGACCGGCTCATTAACTATCATCTCACCTTAACCAGAACCCCTTCTCGGTCTGAGGGGCAAGACCCTAACACGCACTGAGACTCCTTCACCCTCCCTGTCCTCGCTGACCAACACTGACTCCAGCTCCCACCACAATTCCAATTTTCAATTCTCATCCTTCTTTTCAAATCACTCCCTCTCCCTATACCTATCTCAGTAACCTCCTACCCCCCTCCCTATCTCAGTAACCTCCTACACCCCTCCCTATCTCAGTAACCTCCTACACCCCTCCCTATCTCAGTAACCTCCTACACCCCTCCCTATCTCTGTAACCTCCTCCAGACCCTACACCCCTCCCTATCTCTGTAACCTCCTACAGCCCCTACATCCCTCCCTATCTCTGTAACCTCCTACACCCCTCCCTATCTCTGTAACCTCCACCAACCCCTCCCTATCTCTGTAACCTCCTTACACCCCTCCCTATCTCTGTAACCTCCTACACCCCTCCCTCTCTCTGTAACCTCCTACACCCCTCCCTATCTCTGTAACCTCCTACACCCCTCCCTATCTCTGTAACCTCCTACACCCCTCCCTATCTCTGTAACCTCCTACACCCCTCCCTATCTCTGTAACCTCCTACACCCCTGCCTATCTCTGTAACCTCCTATACCCCCTCCCTACCTCTGTAACCTTCTCCAGCCCCTACACCCCTCCCTATCTCTGTAGCCTCCTCCAGTCCCTACACCCCTCCCTATCTCAATAACCTCCTCCAGCCCCTACACCCCCCCTATCTCTGTAGCCTCCTCCAGCCCCTACACCCCTCCCTAGCTCTGTAACCTCCTCCAGCCCCTACACCCCTCCCTATCTCTGTAACCTCCTCCAGCCCCTACACCCCTCCCTATCTCTGTAACCTCCTGTACCCCCTCCCTACCTCTGTAACCTTCTCCAGCCCCTACACCCCTCCCTATCTCAATAACCTCCTCCAGCCCCTACACCCCTCCCTATCTCTGTAACCTCCTCCAGTCCCTACACCCCTCCCTATCTCTGTAACCTCCTCCAGCCCCTACATCCCTCCCTATCTCTGTAACCTCCTCCATCCCCTACACCTCTCCCTAACTCTGTAACCTCCTCCAGCCCCTACACCCCTCCCTATCTCTGTAACCTCTTCCAGCCCCTACACCCCCTCCCTATCTCTGTAACCTCTTCCAGCCCCTACACCCCTCCCTATCTCTGTAACCTCCTCCAGCCCCTACACCCCTCCCTATCTCTGTAACCTCCTCCAGCCCCTACACCCCCTCCCTATCTCTGTAACCTCCTCCAGCCCCTACACCCCTCCTTATCTCTGTAACCTCCTCCAGCCCCTACACCCCTCCTTATCTCTGTAACCTCCTCCAGCCCCCACAACCCTCTGAGATCTCTGCGCTCCTCCAATTCCAGCCTCTTGAGCATCCCCCGATTCCCATCAAAGAGCAAAGAACAATGAAAAGTACAGCACAGGAACAGGCCCTTCGGCCCTCCAAGCCTGCGCCGATCATATTGCCCGTCAAACTAAAACATTTTGCACTTCCGGGGTCCATATCCCTCTATTCCCATCCTATTCATGTATTTGTCAAGCTGCCTCTTAAACACCACTATCGTACCTGCTTCCACCACCTCCTCTGGCAGCGAATTCCAGACACTCACTACCCTCTGCGTAAAAAACTTGCCCCGCACATCTCCTCTATAGTTTTCTCCTCTCACCTTAAATCTATGTCCCCTAGTAATTGACTCTTCCACCCTGGGAAAAAGCTTCTGACTATCTTCTCTGTCCATGCCACTCATCATTTTGTAAACTTCTATCTAGTCGCCCCTCAATCTCCGTCGCTCTAGTGAGAACAATCCGAGTTTCTCCAACCTCTCCTCATAGCTAATAACCTCCAGACCAGGCAGCATCCTGGTAAACCTCCTCTGCACCCTCTCCAATGCCTCCATATTCTTCTGGTAATGTGGCGACCAGAATTGCACTCAATATTCCAAGTGTGGCCTAGCCAAGGTTCTATACAGCTGCAGCATGACTTCCCAGCTTTTATACTCAATACCCCTGCCAATGAAGGCAAGCATGCCATATGCCTTCCTGACTACCTTATCCACCTGCGTTGCCACTTTCAGTGACCTGTGGACCTGTACACCCAGATCCATCTGCCCGTCAATGCACTTCAGGGTTCTGCCATTTACTGTATAATTCCAACCTGTATTAGACCTTCCAAAATGCATTACCTCGCATTGGTCCGGATTAAACTCCATCTGCCATTTCTCCGCCCAAGTCTCCAACCGATCTATATCCCGTTTTATCCTTTGACAGTCCTCTTCACTATCTGCAACTCCTCCAACCTTAATGTCGTCTGCGAATTGGCGGTTGTGCCTTCAGCTGCCTGGGGTCCTAAGGTCTGGAACTCCCTCCCTAAACCTCTCCACTTCTCGCGCTCTCTCTCACTCTCTCTCTCTCTCCTTTAAGACGCTGCTTAAAACCGACCTCTTTGATCGAGCTTTTGGTCGCCTATTCCTAATCTCTCCTTATGGGACTCAGAGCCAAATGTTACTGACTGCATTAAGTATAAATTAAACGTGTTCTTGTTGAAGAGAATCTGGCCCCTGTATCGTCTGCTGACCTTTAGCAACACTGGACATGACCCTGTCTTTGAAAAACAGATAATTCTCTCTTCGTAGTGTCTATGAGCTCCAGACCCTACACCGGTAGGGAGTTGGTCATCGACAGAGTGTCCATGACTGGGAGAGTGTCTGTCACTGAGAGAGAGTGTGTGTCACCGGGAGAGAGTGTCTGTCACCGGGAGAGAGTGTCCGTCACCGAGAGAGAGTGTGTGTCACCGGGAGAGAGTGTGTGTCACCGGGAGAGTGTGTGTCACCGGGAGAGAGTGTCCGTCACCGGGAGAGAGTGTCCGTCACCGGGAGAGAATGTGTATCACCGGGAGAGAGTGTGCGTCACCGGGAGAGAGTGTCCGTCACCGGGAGAGAGTGTGTGTCACCGGGAGAGAGTGTCTGTCACCGGGAGAGAGTGTCCATCACCGAGAGAGAGTGTGTGTCACCGGGAGAGAGTGTGTGTCACCGGGAGAGAGTGTGTGTCACCGGGAGAGAGTGTGTGTCACCGGGAGAGAGTGTGTGTCACCGGGAGAGTGTGTGTCACCGGGAGAGTGTCCGTCACCGGGAGAGAGTGTCCGTCACCGGGAGAGAGTGTCCGTCACCGGGAGAGAGTGTGCGTCACCGGGAGAGAGTGTCCGTCACCGGGAGAGAGTGTGTGTCACCGGGAGAGAGTGTGTGTCACCGGGAGAGAGTGTCTGTCACCGGGAGAGAGTGTGTGTCACCGGGAGAGAGTGTGTGTCACCGGGAGAGAGTGTCCGTCACCGGGAGAGAGTGTCCGTCACCGGGAGAGAGTGTGTCACCGGGAGAGAGTGTCCGTCACCGGGAGAGAGTGTCCGTCACCGGGAGAGAGTGTCCGTCACCGGGAGAGAGTGTGTGTCACCGGGAGAGAGTGTGTGTCACCAGGAGAGAGTGTGTCACCGGGAGAGAGTGTCTGTCAACGGGAGAGAGTGTCTGTCACTGGCTATGAGTGGTTTATGGGTTGGGGTTCACCACTGTCCTGCAGTGTCCACAACACGGGGACGTTAATCATTCTGCCCACTGTCCGCAACACACTTTGTGCAGAGTCTCAGTAACACCAGTTCAGAGCCGAGTCCGCCGAGTTCCTGTCCGCCTATTGATCAACTACAGAGGGCCCCAGGCAGCTGAAGGTACGGCCGCCAATGGTGGAGTGATGGGAATCGGGGGATGCTCAAGAGGCCGGAATTGGAGGAGCGCAGAGATCTCGGAGGGTTGAAGGGGCTGGAGGAGGTTACAGAGATAGGGAGGGGTGTAAGGGCTGGAGGAGGTTACAGAGATAGGGAGGGGAGTAGGGGCTGGAGGAGGTTACAGAGATAGGGAGGGGTGTAGGGGCTGGAGGAGGTTACAGAGATAGGGAGGGGTGTAGGGGCTGGAGGAGGTTACAGAGATAGGGAGGGGTGTAGGGGCTGGAGGAGGTTACAGAGATAGGGAGGGTTGTAGGGGCTGGAGGAGGTTACAGAGATAGGGAGGGGTGTAGGGGCTGGTGGAGGTTACAGAGATAGGGAGGGGTGTAGGGGCTGGAGGAGGTTACAGGGATAGGGAGGGCTGTAGGGGCTGGAGGAGGTTACCGAGATAGGGAGGGGTGTAGGGGCTGGAGGAGGTTACAGAGATAGGGAGGGGTGTAGGAGCTGGAGGACGTTACAGAGATAGGGAGGGGTGTAGTGGCTGGAGGAGGTTACAGAGATAGGGAGGGGTGTAGGGGCTGGAAGAGGTTACAGAGATAGGGAGGGTTGTAGGGGCTGGAGGAGGTTACAGAGTTAGGGAGGGGTGTAGGGGCTGGAGGAGGTTACAGAGATAGGGAGGGGTGTAGGGGCTGGAGGAGGTTACAGGGATAGGGAGGGCTGTAGGGGCTGGAGGAGTTTACAGAGTTAGGGAGGGGTGTAGGGGCTGGAGGAGGTTACAGAGATAGGGAGGGGTGTAGGGGCTGGAGGAGGTTACAGAGTTAGGGAGGGGTGTAGGGGCTGGAGGAGGTTACAGAGATAGGGAGGGGTGTAGGGGCTGGAGGAGGTTACAGAGATAGGGAGGGGTGTAGGGGCTGGAGGAGGTTACAGAGATAGGGAGGGGTGTAGGGACTGGAGGAGGTTACAGAGATAGGGAGGGGTGTAGGGGCTGGAGGAGGTTACAGAGATAGGGAGGGGTGTAGGGGCTGGAGGAGCTTACAGAGATAGCGAGGGGTGTAGGGGCTGGAGGAGGTTACAGAGATAGGGAGGGGTGTAGGTGCTGGAGGAGGTTACAGAGATAGGGAGGGGTGTAGGGGCTGGAGGACGTTACAGAGATAGCGAGGGGTGTAGGGGCTGGAGGAGGTTACAGAGATAGGGAGGGGTGTAGGGGCTGGAGGAGGTTACAGAGATAGGGAGGGGTGTAGGGGCTGGAGGAGGTTACAGAGATAGGGAGGGGTGTAGGGGCTGGAGGAGGTTACAGAGATAGGGAGGGGTGTAGGGGCTGGAGGAGGTTACAGAGATAGAGAGGGGTGTAGGGGCTGGAGGAGGTTACAGAGATAGGGAGGGGTGTAGGGGCTGGAGGAGGTTACAGAGATAGGGAGGGGTGTAGGGGCTGGAGGAGGTTACAGAGATAGGGAGGGGTGTAGGGGCTGGAGGAGGTTACAGAGATAGGGAGGGGTGTAGGGGCTGGAGGAGGTTACAGAGATAGGGAGGGGTGTAGGGGACTGGAGGAGGTTACAGAGATAGGGAGGGGTGTAGCGGCTGGAAGAGGTTTAGGGGATAGGGAGGGGTGTAGGGGCTGGAGGAGGTTACAGAGATAGGGAGGGTTGTAGGGGCTGGAGGAGGTTACAGAGATAGGGAGGGGTGTAGGGGCTAGAGGAGGTTACAGAGATAGGGAGGTGTGTAAGAGCTGGAGGAGGTAATAGAGATAGGGAGGGGTGTAGGGGCTAGAGGAGGTTACAGATATATGGAGGGGTGTAGGGGCTGGAGGAGGTTACAGAGATAGGGAGGGGTGTAGGGGCTGGAGGAGGTTACAGAGATAGGGATGGGTGTAAGGGCTGGAGGAGGTTACAGAGATAGGGTGGGGTGTAGGGTTGGAGGAGGTTACAGAGGTAGGGAGGGGTGTAGGGGCTGGAGGAGGTTACAGAGTTAGGGAGGGGTGTTGGGTCTGGAGGACGTTGCAGAGATAGGGAGGGGTGTAGGGGCTGGAGGAGGTTACAGAGATAGGGAGGGGTGTTGGGTCTGGAGGACGTTGCAGAGATAGGGAGGGGTGTAAGGGCAGGAGGAGGTTACAGAGATAGGGAGGGGTGTAGGGGCTGGAGGAGGTTACAGAGATAGGGAGGGGTGTAAGGGCTGGAGGAGGTTACAGAGATAGGGAGGGGATTGGGGTTGGAGGAGGTTACAGAGACAGGGAGAGGATTAGGGTTGGAGGAGGTTACAGAGATAGGAAGGTGTGTAGGTGCTGCAGGAGGTTACAGAGATAGGGAGGGGTGTAGGGGCTGGAGGAGGTTACAGAGATAGGGAGGGGTGTAGGGGCTGGAGGAGGTTACAGAGATGGGGAGTCTTGTAGGGGCTGGAGGAGGTTGCAGAGATAGGGAGGGCTGTAGGGGCCGGAGGAGGTTACAGGGATAGGGAGGGGTGTAGTGGCTGGAGGAGGTTACAGAGATAGAGAGGGGTGTAGGGGCTGGAGGCGTTTACAGAGATAGGGAGTGGTGTAGGGGCTGGAGGAGGTTACAGAGATAGGGAGTGTTGTAGGGGCTGGAAGAGGTTGCAGATGTAAGGGGGCTGGAGGCAAAGTTTACATAGATATGGAGGGGTGTAGTGGTTGGAGGAGGTTACAGAGATAGGGGAGGGGTGCAGGGGCTGGAGGAGGTTATACAGATAGGGAGGGTTGTAGGGGCTGGAGGAGGTGACAGAGATAGTGAGAGGTGAAGGGCCTGGAGGAGGTGACAGGGATAGGGAGGGATGCACGGGTTGGAGGAGGTTACAGAGAGAGGGAGGGGTGTAGGGGCTGGAGGAGCTTACAGTGATAGGGAGGGATATAGGGGCTGGAGGTGACAGAGATAGGGAGCGGTTTAGGGGCTGGAGGAGGTGACAGAGATAGGGGGGGGTGTAGGGACCTGGAGGAGGTTACAGAGATAGGGAGTGTTGTAGGGGCTGGAGGAGATAACAGAGATAGGGAGGGGGTGTAATGACTGGAGGAGGTAACAGTGATAGGGAGGGGTATAGGGGCTGGAGGAGTTTGCAGAGATAGGGAGGGTTATAGGGGCTGGAGGAGGTTACACAGATAGGGCGGGGTGTAGGCGCTGGAGGAGGTTACAGAGATATGGAGGGTTGTTGCGGCAGGAGGAGGTTACAGGAGATAGGGAGGGTTGTTTGGGGCAGGAGGAGGTTACAGAGATAGGGAGGGGTATAGGGGCTGGAGGAGGTTACAGAGATAGAGGGAAGTGTAGTGGCTGGAGGAGGATACAGAGATAGGGAGGGGTGTAGGTTCTGGAGGACGTTATTGAGAAAGGGCGGGGGTATAGGGGGCTGGAGGAGGTTACAGAGATAGGGGGGGGTGTAGGGACCTGGAGGAGGTTACAGAGATAGGGAGTGTTGTAGGGGCTGGAGGAGATAACAGAGATACGGAGGTGTGTAGGGGCTGGAGGAGGTTACAGAGATAGGGAGGGGTGTAGGGGCTGGAGGAGGTTAAAGAGATAGGGAGTGGTGTAGGGGCTGGAGGAGTTTAAAGAGATAGGGAGTGGTGTTGGGGCTGGAGGAGGTTACAGAGATAGTGAGGGGTGTACTGGCTGGAGGAGGTTACAGAGATAGGGAGGGGTGTAGGGGCTGGAGGAGGTTACAGAGATAGGGAGGGGTGTAGGGGCTGGAGGAGGTTTGAGGCATAGGGAAGGGTTTAGGGGCTGGAGGAGGTTACAGAGATAGGGAGGGATATAGGGGCTGGAGGTGACAGAGATAGGGAGCGGTTTAGGGGCTGGAGGAGGTTACAGAGATAGGGAGGTGCGTAGGGGCTGGAGGAGGTGACAGAGATAGGGAGGGGGTGTAATGACTGGAGGAGGTTACAGTGATAGGGAAGGGTATGGGGGCTGGAGGAGTTTGCAGAGATAGGGAGGGGTATAGTGGCTGGAGGAGTTTACAGAGATAGGGAGGGGTGTAGGGGGCTGGAGGAGGTTACAGAGATAGGGAGGGGTGTAGGGGCTGGAGGAGGTGACAGAGATAGGGAGGGGTGTAGGGGCTGGAGGAAGTGACAGAGATAGGGAGGGGTGTAGGGGTTAGAGGAGGTTACAGAGATAGGGAGGGGTGTGGGGGCTGGAGGAGGTTACAGAGATAGGGAGTGTTGTAGGGGCTGGAGGAGGTTACAGAGATACGGAGGTCTTTAGGGGCTGGAGGAGGTTACGGATTTAGGGAGGTGTGTAGGGGCTGGAGGAGGTTTGAGGCATAGGGAAGGGTTTAGGGGCTGGAGGAGGTTACAGAGATAGGGAGGGGCATAGGTGCTGGAGGAGGTTACAGAGATAGGGAGAGGTGTCGGGGGCTGGAGGAAGTTACAGAGATAGTGAGTGTTGTAGAGGCTGGATGAGGTTACAGAGATAGGGAGGGGTGTAGGGGCTGGAGGCGTTTACAGAGATAGGGAGGAGTGTAGGGGCTGGAGGAGGTTACAGAGATAGGGAGGGGTGTAGGGGCTGGAGGAGGTTACAGAGATAGGGAGGGGTGTTGCGGCTGGAGGAGGTTACAGAGATAGGGAAGGGTGTAGGGGCTGGAGGTGGTTACAGAGATAGGGAGGGCTTTTTTGGGCTTGAGGAGGTTACAGAGACAGGGAGGGGTTTAGGGTCTGGAGGAGATTACAGAGATAGTGAAGGGTGTAGGGGCTGGAGGTGGTTTGAGGCATAGGGAAGGGTTTAGGTGCTGGAGGAGGTTACAGAGATAGGGAGGGGTGTAGGGGCTGGAGGACGTTACAGAGATAGCGAGGGGTGTAGGGGCTGGAGGAGGTTACAGAGATAGGGAGGGGTGTAGGGGCTGGAGGAGGTTACAGAGATAGGGAGGGGTGTAGGGGCTGGAGGAGGTTACAGAGATAGGGAGGGGTGTAGGGGCTGGAGGAGGTTACAGAGATAGGGAGGGGTGTAGGGGCTGGAGGAGGTTACAGAGATAGGGAGGGGTGTAGGTGCTGGAGGAGGTTACAGAGATAGGGAGGGGTGTAGGGGCTGGAGGAGGTTACAGAGATAGGGAGGGGTGTAGTGGCTGGAGGAGGTTACAGAGATAGGGAGGGGTGTAGGGGCTGGAGGAGGTTACAGAGATAGGGAGGGGTGTAGGGGCTGGAGGAGGTTACAGAGATAGGGAGGGTGTAAGGGCTGGAGGAGGTTACAGAGATAGGGAGGGGATTGGGGGTTGGAGGAGGTTACAGAGACAGGGAGAGGATTAGGGTTGGAGGAGGTTACAGAGATAGGAAGGTGTGTAGGTGCTGCAGGAGGTTACAGAGATAGGGAGGGGTGTAGGGGCTGGAGGAGGTTACAGAGATAGGGAGGGGTGTAGGGGCTGGAGGAGGTTGCAGAGATGGGGAGTCTTGTAGGGGCTGGAGGAGGTTGCAGAGATAGGGAGGGCTGTAGGGGCCGGAGGAGGTTACAGGGATAGGGAGGGGTGTAGTGGCTGGAGGAGGTTACAGAGATAGAGAGGGGTGTAGGGGCTGGAGGCGTTTACAGAGATAGGGAGTGGTGTAGGGGCTGGAGGAGGTTACAGAGATAGGGAGTGTTGTAGGGGCTGGAAGAGGTTGCAGAGGTAGGGAGGGGTGTAGGGGCTGGAGGAAGTTACATAGATATGGAGGGGTGTAGTGGTTGGAGGAGGTTACAGAGATAGGGAGGGGTGCAGGGGCTGGAGGAGGTTATACAGATAGGGAGGGTTGTAGGGGCTGGAGGAGGTGACAGAGATAGTGAGAGGTGAAGGGCCTGGAGGAGGTGACAGGGATAGGGAGGGATGCACGGGTTGGAGGAGGTTACAGAGAGAGGGAGGGGTGTAGGGGCTGGAGGAGCTTACAGTGATAGGGAGGGATATAGGGGCTGGAGGTGACAGAGATAGGGAGCGGTTTAGGGGCTGGAGGAGGTGACAGAGATAGGGGGGGGTGTAGGGACCTGGAGGAGGTTACAGAGATAGGGAGTGTTGTAGGGGCTGGAGGAGATAACAGAGATAGGGAGGGGGTGTAATGACTGGAGGAGGTAACAGTGATAGGGAGGGGTATAGGGGCTGGAGGAGTTTGCAGAGATAGGGAGGGTTATAGGGGCTGGAGGAGGTTACACAGATAGGGCGGGGTGTAGGCGCTGGAGGAGGTTACAGAGATATGGAGGGTTGTTGCGGCAGGAGGAGGTTACAGAGATAGGGAGGGTTGTTGGGGCAGGAGGAGGTTACAGAGATAGGGAGGGGTATAGGGGCTGGAGGAGGTTACAGAGATAGAGGGAGGTGTAGTGGCTGGAGGAGGATACAGAGATAGGGAGGGGTGTAGGTTCTGGAGGACGTTATTGAGAAAGGGCGGGGTATAGGGGCTGGAGGAGGTTACAGAGATAGGGGGGGGTGTAGGGACCTGGAGGAGGTTACAGAGATAGGGAGTGTTGTAGGGGCTGGAGGAGATAACAGAGATACGGAGGTGTGTAGGGGCTGGAGGAGGTTACAGAGATAGGGAGGGGTGTAGGGGCTGGAGGAGGTTAAAGAGATAGGGAGTGGTGTAGGGGCTGGAGGAGTTTAAAGAGATAGGGAGTGGTGTTGGGGCTGGAGGAGGTTACAGAGATAGTGAGGGGTGTACTGGCTGGAGGAGGTTACAGAGATAGGGAGGGGTGTAGGGGCTGGAGGAGGTTACAGAGATAGGGAGGGGTGTAGGGGCTGGAGGAGGTTTGAGGCATAGGGAAGGGTTTAGGGGCTGGAGGAGGTTACAGAGATAGGGAGGGATATAGGGGCTGGAGGTGACAGAGATAGGGAGCGGTTTAGGGGGCTGGAGGAGGTTACAGAGATAGGGGGAGGTGCGTAGG